>NW_027601573.1:0-112717 GCF_053455715.1 Rhinoraja longicauda
TCATGGCTGATCATTCTCAATCAGTACGCCGTTCCTGCCTTCTCCCCATACCCCCTGACTCCGCTATCCTTAAGAGCTCTATCTAGCTCTCCCTTGAATCTGCCATGCATCCGCCCACTCACACATCCTGTCCAAGTCACCCTGCAACCTCATAGCATCTTCCTCACAGTTCACACTACCACCCAGCTTTGCATCTTCTGCAAATTTGCTAATGGTACTTTTAATCCCTTCATCCATGTCATTGATGTATATTGTAAATAGCTTCGGTCCAGCACCGAGCCTTGCGGTACCCCACTAGTCACTGCCTGCCATTCTGAAAGGGACCCATTTATCCCCACTCTTTGCTTTCTGTCTGTCAACCAATTTTCTATCCATGTCAATACCCTACCTCCAATACCATGTGCTCTAATTTTGCCCACTAATCTCCTATGTGGGACCTTGTCAAAGGCTTTCTGAAAGTCGAGGTACACCACATCCACCGGCTCTCCCCTGTCAATTTTCCTAGGTACATCCTCAAAAAAATCCAGAAGATTAGTCAAGCATGATTTCCCCTTTGTAAATCCATGCTGACTCGGAACGATCTTGTTACTGCGATCCAAATGCTCAGCAATTTGTCTTTTATAATTGGCTCCAGCATCTTCCTCACCATTGATGTCAGACTAACTAAAATTTCTCGTTTTCTCTCTCTCTCCTTTCTTAAAAAGTGGGATAACATTAGCTACCCTCCAATCCACAGGAACTGATCCTGAATCTATAGAACATTGGAAAATGATCACCAATGCGTCCACAATTTCTAGAGCCACCTCCTTAAGCATCCTGGGATGCAGACCATCAGGCCCTGGGGATTTATCAGCCTTCGGTCCCATCAGTCTACCCAACACCATTTCCTGCCTAATGTGAATTTCCTTCAGTTGCACTGTCAGCCTAGGATCTCTGGCCACTAGACCATATGGGAGATTGTTTGTATCTTCCTTAGTGAAGACAGATCCAAAGTACGGATTCAACTCGTCTGCCATTTCCTTGTTCCCCATAATAATTTCCCCTGCTTGTCTTCAAGTGACCCACATTTGCCTTGACTATTTGTTTCCCCTTCACATACCTAAAAAAGCTTTTACTATCCTCCTTTATATTATTGGCTAGTTTACCCTCGTACCTCATCTTTTCTCCCCGTATTGCCTTTTTAGTCATCTTCTGTTGCTCTTTAAAAGAGTCCCAATCCTCTGGCTTCCCATTCTTCTTTGCTATGTTATACTTCTGCTCTTTTATTTTTATGCTGTCCTTGACTTCCCTTGTCAGCCACGGGTGCCTCTTACTCCCCTTGGAATCTTTCCTCCTCTTTGGGATAAATTGATCCTGCAACTTCTGCGTTATTCCCAGGAATACCTGCCATTGCTGTTCCACAGTCTTCCCTGCTAGGGCCTCCTTCCAGTCAAATCTGGCCAGCTCCTGCCTCATGCCTCTGTAATCCCCTTTGTTATACTGGAATACTGACACTTCCGATTTTCCCTTCTCCCTCTCCATTTGTAGAGTAAAACTTATCATATTGTGATCACTGCCTCCTAATGGCTCTTTTACCTCGGCTCCCCTTATCAGATCAGGTTCATTACACAACACTAAATCCAGAATTGCCTTCTCCCTGGTAGGCTCCAGCACAAGCTGTTCTAAGAATCCATCTCGGAGGCACTCTACAAACTCTCTTTCCTGGGGTCCATTACCAACCTGATTTTCCCAGTCTACCTGCATGTTTAAATCTCCCATGACCACTGGAGCATTACATTTGCGACACGCCAATTTAAGTTCTTGTTTCAACTTGCACCCTATGTCGAGGCTACTGTTTGGGGGCCTATAGATAACTCCCATTAGGGTCTTTTTACCCTTACAATTCCTCATTTCTATCCGTACTGATTCTACATCTCCTGATTCTATGTCACCCCTTGCAAGGGAATGAATATCATTCCTTACCAACAGAGCGACCCCACCCCCTCTGCCCACCTGACTGCCTTTTCTATATGTTGTGAACCCCTGAATATTCAGCCCTGGTTCTCTTGTAGCCATGTCTCAGTGATTCCCACAACATCATACTTGCCAATGTCTAACTGAGCCTCCATCTCATCCACTTTATTTATTGTACTTTGCGCATTTAAATACAACACTTTAACTTCGGTATTCACCTCCCCTCTCACACCGGTCACAATTGGCCCTGACCTTACTCTCTTATCCCATCTAGAACTTCCCTTCCCATTTATTCGAGAGTCCTTTGCAATTTCTCCTGTATTCGCTTCCCCTTTAACTCCATCTTCATATTCCCAATTTGTCAACCCCTCCCCCCACTACTTAGTTTAAAGCCACACTTGTAGCGCTAGCAAACCTGCCCGCCAGAATGTTGGTCCCCCTGCTGTTAAGGTGCAACCCGTCCCTTTTGTACAGGTCACCCCTACCCCAGAAGAGATCCCAGTGGTCCCAGTGGAATGGGCTTACACTGGGACTTGCTCGGTGGAATGGGCTGAGATTTGGTCTTGTTCGGTGGAATGGACTTGCACTGGGACTTGCTCGGTGGAATGGGCTGAAATTGCAACTTGCTCAGTGGAATGGGCTTAGATGGAGCAGAATTTGTTGGTGCATCCAAGATGGTTTCTTCTAACAATATATAGATAGTCAAACTAAGGAGGGATCAAAGGTATCACAAGTAGATAGGGTGGTCAAGAAGGCTTTCGGCACATTGGCCTTCTTCAGTCAGAGTATTGAGTGTAGTTGTTGGGAGGTCATTTTACAGTTGTTTAAGATATTGGTGAGGCCACACAGAGTATTGTATTCTGTTTTGGTAACCCTGTCATATGAAAGATGGTTACCAAGGAACTGCCCCTCAGATTCCTATTAAATCTTTTCCCCCTCAACTTAAACCGAGGTCCTCTGATTCTTGATTCCCCTACTCTGGATAGAAGACTGTATATTTACCCGATCTATTCCACTCATGATCTTGTGCACCTCTATAAAATCACCCCTCCAATTCCTGTGCTCAGATGAATAATGTACTAGCTTGCCCAGCCTCTACCTATAGCTCAGGCCCTCGAGCCCTGGCAACATCCTGGTGTATCTTCTTTGCACTGTTTCCATTTTAACATCTTTCCTATAACAATGCAACATAAACTGAACACAATTCTCCAAATGTGACCTCACCAACATCTTGTACAACTGTAACATAACATCTCAACTGCTGTACTCGATACACTGGCTGATGAAGGCCAATGTACCAAAAGGTTTCTTGACCATGCCCCTACCTATGATGTCCCTTTTGAGGAACCACAGATAGGAGATGTGAACGGAGCTGGAATGGGGGAAGGTATCTGTAATGAGAGTTGTACACACGTCGTAATGCAACACGCATTTATTACAGTCCACTTACAGCATAGATCTGCAAGACTTCACAGCAACTAAACAGCTACTCCAACTGCCCTACGTAATAGACAATAGACAATAGACAATAGACAATAGGTGCAGGAGTAGGCCATTCAGCCCTTCGAGCCAGCACTGCCATTCAATGCGATCATGGCTGATCACTCTCAATCAGTACCCCGTTCCTGCCTTCTCCCCATACCCCCTCACTCCGCTATCCTTAAGAGCTCTATCCAGCTCTCTCTTGAAAGCATCCAACGAACTGGCCTCCACTGCCTTCTGAGGCAGAGAATTCCACACCTTCACCACTCTCTGACTGAAAAAGTTCTTCCTCATCTCCGTTCTAAATGGCCTACCCCTTATTCTTAAACTGTGGCCCCTGGTTCTGGACTCCCCCAACATTGGGAACATGTTTCCTGCCTCTAATGTGTCCAATCCCCTAATTATCTTATATGTTTCAATAAGATCCCCCCTCATCCTTCTAAATTCCAGTGTATACAAGCCTAATTGCTCCAGCCTTTCAACATACGACAGTCCCGCCATTCCGGGAATTAACCTAGTGAACCTACGTTGCACGCCCTCAATAGCAAGAATATCCTTCCTCAAATTTGGAGACCAAAACTGCACACAGTACTCCAAGCTCTTGGTAATATATATCGCATATTAGGCGGAGCAATTACTGACAAGCGCTACAATTGGTGAGTAGGAAATAACCAATCTACAGTATTTGACAATGCTCAACTCTGTTGCAGTGCTGAAGGAAGAAGTGGATAGTCTGGAAGATGAAGTGCAGGACATCCATCTCTAACAACGCCCAGCATTTGGTAAGTGTTTAGTTTAATTTATTGTCACATGTTCTGAGGTACAGTGAAAAGTGCCAACCAGCCAGTGAAAAGACAATACATGGTTCCACTCAAGCCATTCACAGTGTACAGATACAAGTGTGCAGTTCCCATCTGGATTACCAGAGAGTTGTTCTCACTTTACTCAGCCTTCTGATGCAAGTTTATACATTTGTACGGAAAGGTAAAAAACTGCACCAACGAGTTCTTTCACTGACTCTGAATATCTCAAAATGTGGCCAATCGATGGGATGACAATGTCTTATTGGGGATTGTGTCTGCACATTGCACATGGAGTACCAGTCTACATGAAAGCACCTTTAATCATAGACTTAAAACAAAGCAGACTATTGCTGATGTCCATGATACAGGGACCCTGAGGTGCCCTAAGTGAAGCTGCAACACTTCAGGGACATCCAGGCACCAACACAAACTCTGGAGAGGGTGAGGACAGTATGTGTACTGCTACTGTCCTGACCCACGACTGGCCACCCTGATCAGGTCCAAGAACAGATCGATGACCTACCCTTCCCCTGCCCTGCATTGGGTTCCCAAAGATCAAGATCATGGCTCTTCAATACTCAAAGAGCACAAAAGTAGTGGACCATTCGAGTCCTT
This sequence comes from Rhinoraja longicauda, assembly GCF_053455715.1. Classification (NCBI taxonomy): domain Eukaryota; kingdom Metazoa; phylum Chordata; class Chondrichthyes; order Rajiformes; family Arhynchobatidae; genus Rhinoraja; species Rhinoraja longicauda. The sequence goes on from NW_027601573.1 coordinate 4,854, forward strand.
GTCTGCTTCACCATTCAATATGATGGTGGCTGATTAATCCAGGCCTCGTGTCCTCTACCAAGCTAGTTCCCCATATCCTCCAATCGCCTGATGTGCCTGACAATGATCAACATTCTCTTTAAATATTACTGATTTTCTGGACCACAACTTTCTGGGACAAAGGATTGCAGAAATTCACTGCACCTCATTTTAAAATCACCCCTCCATCAGCTTGAAACTCCTGTGTTGGAAACTGTCCCATGCTCTGCCCACTCTCTGCGTGCTCACGCTCTGTGTCTGACCTCCGGGGAAGTGTGTGATGGGACAGTGTAGAGGGAGCTACACTCTGTGTACCTGACCCTGGGGGGGGGGGGGGTGATGGGACAGTGTAGAGGGAGGATCACTCTGTGTACCTGACCCTGGGGGGGGGGGGGGGGTGATGGGACAGTGTAGAGGGAGCTACACTCTGTGTACCTGACCCTGGGGGGGGGGGGGGGGTGATGGGACAGTGTAGAGGGAGGTTCACTCTGTGTACCTGACCCTGGGGGGGGGGGTGATGGGACAGTGTAGAGGGAGGTTCACTCTGTGTACCTGACCCTGGGGGGGGGGGGGGGGAGTGTGATGGGACAGTGTAGAGGGAGGTTCGCTCTGTGTACCTGACCCTGGGGGGGGGGGGGGGGTGATGGGACAGTGTAGAGGGAGGTTCACTCTCTGTACCTGACCCTGGGGGGGGGGGGGGGGAGTGTGATGGGACAGTGTAGAGGGAGGTTCACTCTGTGTACCTGACCCTGGGGGGGGGGGGGGGGGTGATGGGACAGTGTAGAGGGAGGTTCACTCTGTGTACCTGACCCTGGGGGGGGGGGGGGGGGTGATGGGACAGTGTAGAGGGAGGTTCACTCTCTGTACCTGACCCTGGGGGGGGGGGTGATGGGACAGTGTAGAGGGAGCTTCACTCTGTGTACCTGACCCCTGGAGTGAGAGAGTGCAAGAGAAGAAGTCTCATGCTGTGTCTAGCTCATGATACCTGAGCATTGCAAACAGTAGCTGGGACATTGTTTGGAGAGCCAGTCTCTCAAACCCCTCCTCCATATTTAAACCTTTTTTCAGATCGTGCCTCATGGTTTCTGCTTTCTTTTCTTTAGACTCAACATCGGCCAAGCTGAGAGGTGTAACATCATTGAAGACGACCTTGTGTTTGATAAGGCTGTGCCTGGTCTGTTTCAATTAACCTGCAAGGACCTTCTGCATTCAAGCATGGAATGTGTCTCCATTGACCTTTGCTTTATTGTCTAATTGCCGACCGTGACATTGCCTTCCCCAGGAGTTGGACCAGTGAGGCCGGGACCAGGCACAGCTGAGATGGACCAAGGCTGAGAACATTTTAATCAAACCTTTCACCATTGCTATTTATTCTCTGTACTCTCGCACAAATTGCTGATATATTTGTCTTTACATTTTTATGACACTCCAAATAAAATGGTAACTGTTACCATGGTGGTGGGTGTTCTGCAGGCCTCCTGTGTCACTGAATATAGGCAAATATACACTGAATATAGACAGACATTTGTTCTTGCCAGTCCTTGCCACAGTGGGACTGTGGTGAAAGTGGGCTTTTCATTCCTTTGGTGTTCATTTATTGGAAAAACTGGAGCCTTTTGTCACCCAAGGCCTATTCTCTGCATTGCCTTCCCATTTGGGATTAACAATTGTCACAGGTCAATGAAACGAGTATTGGAATGGTGCTGGGGGGTAGTGGGAGTGTGTGGCAGGAATCGGCCAATACGAAAGGTGCAATCAGTCTAATGTGATGATACTCTCGGCCGAATAGCCAGCCACAGACAGAGGAATAGATGTAGTCAGATCACAGAAAGGTGCAAAAGATACAGATACTGTGATTGGTGACGTTAACTTTCCCAATGTTGACTGAGGCCTCTTTAGACGGTGCAGAATTTTCTACTTGTATCCAAGTGGATTTTTAAAAACGTGTGGATAGTCCAACCCAAGCAAGGACCGTAGTGAACCTTGCACTGGGAAGTGAGTGTGAATTGGTGCCTGGTGTTTCAATGGGATAGCACTTCAGCAATAGTGATCACGACTCCTGACTTTTAATATGCAGTGCCCTCCATAATGTTTTGGACAAAGACCCATCATTTATTTATTTGCCTCTGTATTCCACAATTTGAGATTTGTAATAGAAAAAATAATTTCTACATGGTGAAACCAAAATGTATAAAAATACCTTTTAATAAAATCTGACAATGTGCACTTTCACCACTTGTGATTTTTTTTCTATTACAAATCTCAAATTGTGGAGTGCAGAGGCAAATAAATAAATGATGGGTCTTTGTCCCAAACATTATGGAGAGCACTGCAGTTATGAATAAGCATATATGTATGGAAAGTACTAACCTGGGGAAAACAACTTACATAATTAGGCTGGAGCCAGGGAGAGTAGATTGGGAGCAGTGGTATTGGGGGAATGGTCACATCTGGCATGTGGGAGACATTTAAAAGGCAGCTGATCACAGTTCAACAGGAGGAATAAGCACGGTCAGGTTGGATGACCAGAGAGGTAGTGATGGGTGGAGGGCAAGAAGGAAAGGAACCCGATTGGAGAAGGGTTAGGGTCAGGGTTAGGGTCAGCGTTGAGGTTAGGGTTAAGCAGGCAATCAATATCGGGGAAGTCCCAGCTGGGGAATCCATCAACAATGACCATTCAGATTTCAAGACCAATAAGGTTGTCGGAACAGGGATTTTAACTTTCCTAATATAGACTGGGACGGCCATAATGCCAAGGGCTTAGATGGGATGGAATTTGTCAAATGTGCTGAGGAAAGTTTCCTCAGGCAATATGCAGTGGGACCCACAAGAGAGAGGGCAAAGCTTGCATTCGCATTAGGTATGAGCTCCTAGGAAATTGGGAAGGTGAGTGAGTGATGTGTCTGTGCCTGTGACAGGGTAGGACCATGTACAAGGGAACGACCATGTACAAGGGAACGACCATGTACAAGGGAACGACCATGTACAAGGGAACGACCATGTACAAGGGAACGACCATGTACAAGGGAACGACCATGTACAAGGGAACGACCATGTACAAGGGGCAGGACCATGTACAAGGGAACGGCCATGTACAAGGGAACGACCATGTACAAGGGAACGACCATGTACAAGGGAATGACCATGTACAAGGGAACGACCATGTACGAGGGAACGACCATGTACAAGGGAACGACCATGTACAAGGAAACGACCATGTACAAGGGAACGACCATGTACAAGGGAACGACCATGTACAAGGGAACGACCATGTACAAGGGAACGACCATGTACAAGGGCAGCACCATGTACAAGGGGCAGGACCATGTACAAGGGAACGACCATGTACAAGGGAACGACCATGTACAAGGGCAGGACCATGTACAAGGGAACGACCATGTACAAGGGCAGGACCATGTACAAGGGAACGACCATGTACAAGGGCAGGACCATGTACAAGGGCAGGACCATGTACAAGGGCAGGACCATGTACAAGGGAACGACCATGTACAAGGGCAGGACCATGTACAAGGGCAGGACCATGTACAAGGGCATGACCATGTACAAGGGAACGACCATGTACAAGGGCAGGACCATGTACAAGGGAACAGGTTCAATGGTCTGACGGTGCTGGGACCCCAGCTATTTACGATATACATTAATGACTTAGATGAAAGGATTAAAAGTACCATTAGCAAATTTGCAGATGATACTAAGCTGGGGGTAGTGTGAATTGTGAGGAAGATGCAATAAGGCTGCAGGGTGACTTGGACAGGTTGTGTGAGTGGGCGGATACATGGCAGATGCAGTTTAATGTAGATAAGTGTGAGGTTATTCACTTTGGAAGTAAGAGTAGAAAGGCAGATTATTATCTGAATGGTGTCAAGTTAGGAGGAGGGGGAGTTCAACGAGATCTGGGTGTCCTAGTGCATCAGTCACTGAAAGGAAGCATGCAGGTTCAGCAGGCAGTGAAGAAAGCCAATGGAATGTTGGCCTTCGTAACAAGAGGAGTTGAGTATAGGGGCAAAGAGGTCCTTCTACAGTTGTACCGGGCCCTGGTGAGACCGCACCTGGAGTACTGTGTGCAGTTTTGGTCTCCAAATTTGAGGAAGGATATTCTTGCTATTGAGGGCGTGCAGCGTAGGTTTACTAGATTAATTCCCGGAATGGCAGGACTGTCATATGTTGAAAGATTGGAGTGACTAGGCTTGTGTACGCTGGAATTTAGAAGGATGAGAGGGGATCTTATTGAAACATATAAGATAATTAGGGGATTGGACACATTAGAGGCAGGAAACATGTTCCCAATGTTGGGGGAGTCCAGAACAAGGGGCCACAGTTTAAGAATAAGGGGTAGGCCATTTAGAACGGAGATGAGGAAGAACTTTTTCAGTCAGAGTGGTGAAGGTGTGGAATTCTCTGCCTCAGAAGGCAGTGGAGGCCAGTTCGTTGGATGCTTTCAAGAGAGAGCTGGATAGAGCTCTTAAGGATAGCGGAGTGAGGGGGTATGGGGAGAAGGCAGGAACGGGGTACTGATTGAGAGTGATCAGCCATGATCGCATTGAATGGCGGTGCTGGCTCGAAGGGCTGAATGGCCTACTCCTGCACCTATTGTCTATTGTCTATTGTCTATTGTCTAATACACAGCGCTGCAGACTGGTGTGTAAAGCAATAAACAACGCTACAGACTGGTGTGTAAAACAATACACAGCACTACAGACTGGTGTGTAAAGCAATACACAGCACTACAGACTGGTGTGTAAAACAATACACAGCACTACAGACTGGTGTGCAAAGGCTTAAACAGAACGCTGTCAGCTTAACGTGGAGAGATTTAAACAAAGAGCTGTCAGCTGAAGCACTATGGGCATTAAACAAAGCGCTAGGGGTCACACACTGTTCGGGAAATTTTTTGTATTACAGACCATAAAATGAAATTCTTAATTGGGGCAAGGCCACCTTGGTGGTATTAAAGACACTTTAAAAAGTAGATTAGGGTAGGCTGGTTATGGGCGATGGAACTTCTGGAAAGTGGAACGATGAGAGAGGTTTAGGTCAGGAAAAGGAAAGAGGTATGGGAAAGGTATAGGCAGATGGGATCAAGTGTATTCCTGGAACAGTTTCAGGAACTGAGGGACATACTTAAGGATGGCGCTGATCAGACCGCGCTTGTCAGACCGCACGCGATGCCGGTGGAACCCGGGGTCAAAGCGGGCGAGCCCAGCTCGCAAGAGAGGGAGGTACCGGCCACCGAGCCGAGCCGAGCCGAGCCGAGCCGTGCCGAGCCGAGCCGAGCCGACCCGAGCCGAGCCGAGCTGAGCCGAGCCGAGCCGAGCCGAACCGGGCCCTGGTGAGACCGCACCTGGAGTACTGTGTGCAGTTTTGGTCTCCAAATTTGAGGAAGGATATTCTTGCTATTGAGGGTGTGCAGCGTAGGTTCACTAGGTTAATTCCCGGAATAGCGGGACTGTCGTATGTTGAAAGGCTGGAGCAATTGGGCTTGTATACACTGGAATTTAGAAGGATGAGGGGGGATCTTATTGAAACATATAAGATAATTAGGGGATTGGACACATTAGAGGCAGGAAACATGTTCCCAATGTTGGGGGAGTCCAGAACAAGGGGCCACAGTATAAGAATAAGGGGTAGGCTATTTAAAACGGAGATGAGGAAGAACTTTTTCAGTCAGAGAGTGGTGAAGGTGTGGAATTCTCTGCCGCGCTGGACCGAGCCGAGCCGAGCCGAGCCGAGCCGCGCCGAGCCGAGCCGCGCCGACCCAATGGGAACATGGTGAGCAGCGGGTGCCACCAACAGAGAGAGAGCTGCCCCTGATGTCTCCAGCACAACCATACATGTTCAGAGAGTTTGCAGACCATTGAAGTCAAGGATACCAGATGAAAATTGGCTGGATTTGAGGTCGTTTTGTAAATTGGAGAGATGTTTGCAATATGCCAATCACTCGGTCTTGTCCGGTCTTGTCTGGGTCTTGTCCGGTCTTGTCCGGTCTTGTCCGGGTCTTGTCCGGTCTTGACTGGGTCTTGTCCGGTCTTGTCCGGTCTTGTCTTGTCTGGGTCTTGTCCGGTCTTGTCCGGTCTTGTCTGGGTCTTGTCCGGTCTTGTCTGGGTCTTGTCCGGTCTTGTCTGGGTCTTGTCCGGTCTTGTCCGGTCTTGTCTGGGTCTTGTCCGGTCTTATCTGGGTCTTGTCCGGTCTTGTCTGGTTCTTGTCCGGTCTTGTCCGGTGTTGTCTGGGTCTTGTCCGGTCTTGTCCGGTCTTGTCTGGGTCTCGTCCGGTCTTGTCCGGTCTTGTCTGGGTCTCGTCCGGTCTTGTCCGGTCTTGTCTGGGTCTTGTCCGGTCTTGTCCGGTCTTGTCTGGGTCTTGTCCGGTCTTGTCCGGTCTTGTCCGGTCTTGTCTGGGTCTTGTCCGGTCTTGTCTGGGTCTTGTCCGGTCTTGTCCGGTCTTGTCCGGTCTTGTCAGGGTCTTGTCTGGTCTTGTCTGGGTCTTGTCCGGTCTTGTCCGGTCTTGTCTGGGTCTTGTCCGGTCTTGTCTGGGTCTTGTCCGGTCTTGTCCGGTCTTGTCTGGGTCTTGTCCGGTCTTGTCCGGTCTTGTCTGGGTCTTGTCCGGTCTTGACTGGGTCTTGTCCGGTCTTGACTGGGTCTTGTCCGGTCTTGTCCGGTCTTGTCTTGTCTGGGTCTTGTCCGGTCTTGTCCGGTCTTGTCTGGGTCTTGTCCGGTCTTGTCTGGGTCTTGTCCGGTCTTGTCCGGTCTTGTCCGGTCTTGTCTGGGTCTTGTCCGGTCTTGTCTGGGTCTTGTCCGGTCTTGTCTGGGTCTTGTCCGGTCTTATCTGGGTCTTGTCCGGTCTTGTCTGGTTCTTGTCCGGTCTTGTCCGGTCTTGTCCGGTCTTGTCTGGGTCTCGTCCGGTCTTGTCCGGTCTTGTCTGGGTCTCGTCCGGTCTTGTCCGGTCTTGTCCGGGTCTTGTCCGGTCTTGTCTGGGTCTTGTCCGGTCTTGTCCGGTCTTGTCCGGGACTTGTCTGGATCTTGTCCGGTCTTGTCCGGTCTTGTCTGGGTCTTGTCCGGTCTTGTCTGGGTCTTGTCCGGTCTTGTCCGGTCTTGTCTGGGTCTTGTCCAGTCTTGTCCGGTCTTGTCTGGGTCTTGTCCGGTCTTGTCCAGTCTTGTCTGGGTCTTGTCCGGTCTTGTCCGGTCTTGTCTGGGTCTTGTCCGGTCTTGTCCGGTCTTGACTGGGTCTTGACTGGGTCTTGTCCGGTCTTGTCTGGTTCTTGTCCGGTCTTGTCCTGTCTTGTCTGGGTCTTGTCCGGTCTTGTCCGGTCTTGTCTGGGTCTTGTCCGGTTTTGTCCGGTCTTGTCTGGGTCTTGTCCGGTCTTGTCTGGGTCTTGTCCGGTCTTGTCCGGTCTTGTCTGGGTCTTGTCCGGTCTTGTCCGGTCTTGTCCGGTCTTGTCTGGGTCTTGTCCGGTCTTGTCCGGTCTTGTCTGGGTCTTGTCCGGTCTTGTCCGGTCTTGTCCGGTCTTGTCTGGGTCTTGTCCGGTCTTGTCTGGGTCTTGTCCGGTCTTGTCCGGTCTTGTCTGTGTCTTGTCCGGTATTGTCCGGTCTTGTCTGGGTCTTGTCCGGTCTTGTCCAGTCTTGTCTGGGTCTTGTCCGGTCTTGTCCAGTCTTGTCAGGGTCTTGTCCGGTCTTGTCCGGTCTTGTCCGGTCTTGTCTGGGTCTTGTCCGGTCTTGTCCTGTCTTGTCTGGGTCTTGTCCGGTCTTGTCTGGGTCTTGTCCAGTCTTGTCCGGTCTTGTCTGGGTCTTGTCCGGTCTTGACTGGGTCTTGTCCGGTCTTGTCCGGTCTTGTCTTGTCTGGGTCTTGTCCGGTCTTGTCCGGTCTTATCTGGGTCTTGTCCGGTCTTGTCTGGGTCTTGTCCGGTCTTGTCCGGTCTTGTCTGGGTCTTGTCCGGTCTTGTCTGGGTCTTGTCCGCTCTTGTCCGGTCTTGTCTGGGTCTTGTCCGGTCTTATGTGGGTCTTGTCCGGTCTTGTCTGGGTCTTGTCCGGTCTTGTCCGGTCTTTTCTGGGTCTTGTCCGGTCTTGTCCGGTCTTGTCTGGGTCTTGTCCGGTCTTGTCCGGGTCTTGTCCGGTCTTGTCCGGTCTTGTCCGGTCTTGTCCGGGTCTTGTCCAGTCTTGTCCGGTCTTGTCCGGTCTTGTCCGGTCTTGTCCGGTCTTGTCCGGTCTTGTCCGGTCTTGTCTGGGTCTCGTCCGGTCTTGTCCGGTCTTGTCTGGGTCTCGTCCGGTCTTGTCCGATCTTGTCTGGGTCTTGTCCGGTCTTGTCCGGTCTTGTCTGGGTCTTGTCCGGTCTTGTCCGGTCTTGTCTGGGTCTTGTCCGGTCTTGTCCGGTCTTGTCTGGGTCTTGTCCGGTCTTGTCCGTTCTTGACTGGGTCTTGACTGGGTCTTGTCCGGTCTTGTCTGGTTCTTGTCCGGTCTTGTCCTGTCTTGTCTGGGTCTTGTCCGGTCTTGTCCGGTCTTGTCTGGGTCTTGTCCGGTTTTGTCCGGTCTTGTCTGGGTCTTGTCCGGTCTTGTCTGGGTCTTGTCCGGTCTTGTCCGGTCTTGTCTGGGTCTTGTCCGGTCTTGTCCGGTCTTGTCTGGGTCTTGTCCGGTCTTGTCCGGTCTTGTCTGGGTCTTGTCCGGTCTTGTCCGGTCTTGTCCGGTCTTGTCTGGGTCTTGTCCGGTCTTGTCTGGGTCTTGTCCGGTCTTGTCCGGTCTTGTCTGTGTCTTGTCCGGTATTGTCCGGTCTTGTCTGGGTCTTGTCCGGTCTTGTCCGGTCTTGTCTGGGTCTTGTCCGGTCTTGTCCAGTCTTGTCAGGGTCTTGTCCGGTCTTGTCCGGTCTTGTCCGGTCTTGTCCGGTCTTGTCTGGGTCTGGTCCGGTCTTGTCCTGTCTTGTCTGGGTCTTGTCCGGTCTTGTCTGGGTCTTGTCCAGTCTTGTCCGGTCTTGTCTGGGTCTTGTCCGGTCTTGACTGGGTCTTGTCCGGTCTTGTCCGGTCTTGTCTTGTCTGGGTCTTGTCCGGTCTTGTCCGGTCTTATCTGGGTCTTGTCCGGTCTTGTCTGGGTCTTGTCCGGTCTTGTCCGGTCTTGTCTGGGTCTTGTCCGGTCTTGTCTGGGTCTTGTCCGCTCTTGTCCGGTCTTGTCTGGGTCTTGTCCGGTCTTATGTGGGTCTTGTCCGGTCTTGTCTGGGTCTTGTCCGGTCTTGTCCGGTCTTTTCTGGGTCTTGTCCGGTCTTGTCCGGTCTTGTCTGGGTCTTGTCCGGTCTTGTCCCGGTCTTGTCTGGGTCTTGTCCGGTCTTGTCCGGTCTTGTCCGGGTCTTGTCCGGTCTTGTCCGGTCTTGTCCGGGTCTTGTCCGGTCTTGTCCGGTCTTGTCCGGTCTTGTCCGGTCTTGTCCGGTCTTGTCCGGTCTTGTCTGGGTCTCGTCCGGTCTTGTCCGATCTTGTCTGGGTCTTGTCCGGTCTTGTCCGGTCTTGTCTGGGTCTTGTCCGGTCTTGTCCGGTCTTGTCTGGGTCTTGTCCGGTCTTGTCCGGTCTTGTCTGGGTCTTGTCCGGTCTTGTCCGGTCTTGTCTGGGTCTTGTCCGGTCTTGTCCGGGTCTTGTCCAGTCTTGTCCGGTCTTGTCCGGTCTTGTCCGGGTCTTGTCCGGTCTTGTCCGGTCTTGTCTGGGTCTTGTCCGGTCTTGTCCGGTCTTGTCTGGGTCTTGTCCGGTCTTGTCCGGTCTTGTCTGGGTCTTGTCCGGTCTTGTCCGGTCTTGTCTGGGTCTTGTCCGGTCTTGTCCGGTCTTTTCTGGGTCTTGTCCGGTCTTGTCCGGTCTTGTCTGGGTCTTGTCCGGTCTTGTCCGGGTCTTGTCCAGTCTTGTCCGGTCTTGTCCGGTCTTGTCCGGGTCTTGTCCGGTCTTGTCCGGTCTTGTCCGGTCTTGTCCGGTCTTGTCCGGTCTTGTCCGGTCTTGTCTGGGTCTCGTCCGGTCTTGTCCGGTCTTGTCTGGGTCTCGTCCGGTCTTGTCCGGTCTTGTCCGATCTTGTCTGGGTCTTGTCCGGTCTTGTCCGGTCTTGTCTGGGTCTTGTCCGGTCTTGTCCGGTCTTGTCCAGTCTTGTCCGGTCTTGTCTGGGTCTTGTCCGGTCTTGACTGGGTCTTGTCCGGTCTTGTCCGGTCTTGTCTTGTCTGGGTCTTGTCCGGTCTTGTCCGGTCTTATCTGGGTCTTGTCCGGTCTTGTCTGGGTCTTGTCCGGTCTTGTCCGGTCTTGTCTGGGTCTTGTCCGGTCTTGTCTGGGTCTTGTCCGCTCTTGTCCGGTCTTGTCTGGGTCTTGTCCGGTCTTGTCCGATCTTGTCTGGGTCTTGTCCGGTCTTGTCCGGTCTTGTCTGGGTCTTGTCCGGTCTTGTCCGGTCTTGTCCGGTCTTGTCCGGTCTTGTCTGTGTCTTGTCCGGTCTTGTCCGGTCTTGTCTGGGTCTTGTCCGGTCTTGTCCGGTCTTTTCTGGGTCTTGTCCGGTCTTGTCCGGTCTTGTCTGGGTCTTGTCCGGTCTTGTCCGGGTCTTGTCCAGTCTTGTCCGGTCTTGTCCGGTCTTGTCCGGGTCTTGTCCGGTCTTGTCCGGGTCTTGTCCGGTCTTGTCCGGGTCTTGTCCGGTCTTGTCCGGTCTTGTCCGGTCTTGTCCGGTCTTGGCTGGGTCTCGTCCGGTCTTGTCCGGTCTTGTCTGGGTCTCGTCCGGTCTTGTCCGGTCTTGTCCGATCTTGTCTGGGTCTTGTCCGGTCTTGTCCGGTCTTGTCTGGGTCTTGTCCGGTCTTGTCCGGTCTTGTCTGGGTCTTGTCCGGTCTTGTCCGGTCTTGTCTGGGTCTTGTCCGGTCTTGTCTGTGTCTTGTCCGGTCTTGTCCGGTCTTGTCCGGTCTTGTCCGGTCTTGTCTGGGTCTTGTCCGGTCTTTTCCGGTCTTGTCTGGGTCTTGTCCGGTCTTGTCCGGTCTTGTCCGGTCTTGTCCGGTCTTGTCTGGGTCTTGTCCGGTCTTGTCTGGGTCTTGTCCGGTCTTGTCCGGGCTTGTCTGGGTCTTGTCCGGTCTTGTCCGGTCTTGTCCGGTCTTGTCAGGGTCTTGTCTGGTCTTGTCTGGGTCTTGTCCGGTCTTGTCCGGTCTTGTCTGGGTCTTGTCCGGTCTTGTCCGGTCTTGTCCGGTCTTGTCTGGGTCTTGTCCGGTCTTGTCTGGGTCTTGTCCGGTCTTGTCCGGTCTTGTCTGGGTCTTGTCCGGTCTTGTCCGGTCTTGTCTGGGTCTTGTCCGGTCTTGACTGGGTCTTGTCCGGTCTTGTCCGGTCTTGTCTTGTCTGGGTCTTGTCCGGTCTTGTCCGGTCTTGTCTGGGTTTTGTCCGGTCTTGTCTGGGTCTTGTCCGGTCTTGTCCGGTCTTGTCCGGTCTTGTCTGGGTCTTGTCCGGTCTTGTCTGGGTCTTGTCCGGTCTTGTCTGGGTCTTGTCCGGTCTTATCTGGGTCTTGTCCGGTCTTGTCTGGTTCTTGTCCGGTCTTGTCCGGTCTTGTCCGGTCTTGTCTGGGTCTCGTCCGGTCTTGTCCGGTCTTGTCTGGGTCTCGTCCGGTCTTGTCCGGTCTTGTCCGGGTCTTGTCCGGTCTTGTCCGGTCTTGTCCGGTCTTGTCCGGGACTTGTCTGGATCTTGTCCGGTCTTGTCCGGTCTTGTCTGGGTCTTGTCCGGTCTTGTCTGGGTCTTGTCCGGTCTTGTCCGGTCTTGTCTGGGTCTTGTCCAGTCTTGTCCGGTCTTGTCTGGGTCTTGTCCGGTCTTGTCCAGTCTTGTCTGGGTCTTGTCCGGTCTTGTCCGGTCTTGTCTGGGTCTTGTCCGGTCTTGTCCGGTCTTGACTGGGTCTTGACTGGGTCTTGTCCGGTCTTGTCTGGTTCTTGTCCGGTCTTGTCCTGTCTTGTCTGGGTCTTGTCCGGTCTTGTCCGGTCTTGTCTGGGTCTTGTCCGGTTTTGTCCGGTCTTGTCTGGGTCTTGTCCGGTCTTGTCTGGGTCTTGTCCGGTCTTGTCCGGTCTTGTCTGGGTCTTGTCCGGTCTTGTCCGGTCTTGTCTGGGTCTTGTCCGGTCTTGTCCGGTCTTGTCTGGGTCTTGTCCGGTCTTGTCCGGTCTTGTCCGGTCTTGTCTGGGTCTTGTCCGGTCTTGTCTGGGTCTTGTCCGGTCTTGTCCGGTCTTGTCTGTGTCTTGTCCGGTATTGTCCGGTCTTGTCTGGGTCTTGTCCGGTCTTGTCCGGTCTTGTCTGGGTCTTGTCCGGTCTTGTCCAGTCTTGTCAGGGTCTTGTCCGGTCTTGTCCGGTCTTGTCCGGTCTTGTCTGGGTCTTGTCCGGTCTTGTCCTGTCTTGTCTGGGTCTTGTCCGGTCTTGTCTGGGTCTTGTCCAGTCTTGTCCGGTCTTGTCTGGGTCTTGTCCGGTCTTGACTGGGTCTTGTCCGGTCTTGTCCGGTCTTGTCTTGTCTGGGTCTTGTCCGGTCTTGTCCGGTCTTATCTGGGTCTTGTCCGGTCTTGTCTGGGTCTTGTCCGGTCTTGTCCGGTCTTGTCTGGGTCTTGTCCGGTCTTGTCTGGGTCTTGTCCGCTCTTGTCCGGTCTTGTCTGGGTCTTGTCCGGTCTTATGTGGGTCTTGTCCGGTCTTGTCTGGGTCTTGTCCGGTCTTGTCTGGGTCTTGTCCGGTCTTGTCCGGTCTTGTCCGGTCTTGTCAGGGTCTTGTCTGGTCTTGTCTGGGTCTTGTCCGGTCTTGTCCGGTCTTGTCTGGGTCTTGTCCGGTCTTGTCTGGGTCTTGTCCGGTCTTGTCCGGTCTTGTCCGGTCTTGTCCGGTCTTGTCTGGGTCTCGTCCGGTCTTGTCCGGTCTTGTCTGGGTCTCGTCCGGTCTTGTCCGGTCTTGTCCGATCTTGTCTGGGTCTTGTCCGGTCTTGTCCGGTCTTGTCTGTGTCTTGTCCGGTCTTGTCTGGTCTTGTCTGGGTCTTGTCCGGTCTTGTCCGGTCTTGTCTGGGTCTTGTCCGGTCTTGTCTGGGTCTTGTCCGGTCTTGTCCGGTCTTTTCTGGGTCTTGTCCGGTCTTGTCCGGTCTTGTCTGGGTCTTGTCCGGTCTTGTCCGGGTCTTGTCCAGTCTTGTCCGGTCTTGTCCGGGTCTTGTCCGGTCTTGTCCGGTCTTGTCTGGGTCTTGTCCGGTCTTGTCCGGTCTTGTCTGGGTCTTGTCCGGTCTTGTCCGGTCTTGTCTGGGTCTTGTCCGGTCTTGTCCGGTCTTGTCTGGGTCTTGTCCGGTCTTGTCCGGTCTTTTCTGGGTCTTGTCCGGTCTTGTCCGGTCTTGTCTGGGTATTGTCCGGTCTTGTCCGGGTCTTGTCCAGTCTTGTCCGGTCTTGTCCGGTCTTGTCCGGGTCTTGTCCGGTCTTGTCCGGTCTTGTCCGGTCTTGTCCGGTCTTGTCCGGTCTTGTCCGGTCTTGTCTGGGTCTCGTCCGGTCTTGTCCGGTCTTGTCTGGGTCTCGTCCGGTCTTGTCCGGTCTTGTCCGATCTTGTCTGGGTCTTGTCCGGTCTTGTCCGGGCTTGTCTGGGTCTTGTCCGGTCTTGTCCGGTCTTGTCCGGTCTTGTCAGGGTCTTGTCTGGTCTTGTCTGGGTCTTGTCCGGTCTTGTCCGGTCTTGTCTGGGTCTTGTCCGGTCTTGTCCGGTCTTGTCCGGTCTTGTCTGGGTCTTGTCCGGTCTTGTCTGGGTCTTGTCCGGTCTTGTCCGGTCTTGTCTGGGTCTTGTCCGGTCTTGTCCGGTCTTGTCTGGGTCTTGTCCGGTCTTGACTGGGTCTTGTCCGGTCTTGTCCGGTCTTGTCTTGTCTGGGTCTTGTCCGGTCTTGTCCGGTCTTGTCTGGGTCTTGTCCGGTCTTGTCTGGGTCTTGTCCGGTCTTGTCCGGTCTTGTCCGGTCTTGTCTGGGTCTTGTCCGGTCTTGTCTGGGTCTTGTCCGGTCTTGTCTGGGTCTTGTCCGGTCTTATCTGGGTCTTGTCCGGTCTTGTCTGGTTCTTGTCCGGTCTTGTCCGGTCTTGTCCGGTCTTGTCTGGGTCTCGTCCGGCCTTGTCCGGTCTTGTCTGGGTCTCGTCCGGTCTTGTCCGGTCTTGTCCGGGTCTTGTCCGGTCTTGTCCGGTCTTGTCCGGTCTTGTCCGGGACTTGTCTGGATCTTGTCCGGTCTTGTCCGGTCTTGTCTGGGTCTTGTCCGGTCTTGTCTGGGTCTTGTCCGGTCTTGTCTGGGTCTTGTCCGGTCTTGTCCGGTCTTGTCTGGGTCTTGTCCAGTCTTGTCCGGTCTTGTCTGGGTCTTGTCCGGTCTTGTCCAGTCTTGTCTGGGTCTTGTCCGGTCTTGTCCGGTCTTGTCTGGGTCTTGTCCGGTCTTGTCCGGTCTTGACTGGGTCTTGACTGGGTCTTGTCCGGTCTTGTCTGGTTCTTGTCCGGTCTTGTCCTGTCTTGTCTGGGTCTTGTCCGGTCTTGTCCGGTCTTGTCTGGGTCTTGTCCGGTTTTGTCCGGTCTTGTCTGGGTCTTGTCCGGTCTTGTCTGGGTCTTGTCCGGTCTTGTCCGGTCTTGTCTGGGTCTTGTCCGGTCTTGTCCGGTCTTGTCTGGGTCTTGTCCGGTCTTGTCCGGTCTTGTCTGGGTCTTGTCCGGTCTTGTCCGGTCTTGTCCGGTCTTGTCTGGGTCTTGTCCGGTCTTGTCTGGGTCTTGTCCGGTCTTGTCCGGTCTTGTCTGTGTCTTGTCCGGTATTGTCCGGTCTTGTCTGGGTCTTGTCCGGTCTTGTCCGGTCTTGTCTGGGTCTTGTCCGGTCTTGTCCAGTCTTGTCAGGGTCTTGTCCGGTCTTGTCCGGTCTTGTCCGGTCTTGTCTGGGTCTTGTCCGGTCTTGTCCTGTCTTGTCTGGGTCTTGTCCGGTCTTGTCTGGGTCTTGTCCAGTCTTGTCCGGTCTTGTCTGGGTCTTGTCCGGTCTTGACTGGGTCTTGTCCGGTCTTGTCCGGTCTTGTCTTGTCTGGGTCTTGTCCGGTCTTGTCCGGTCTTATCTGGGTCTTGTCCGGTCTTGTCTGGGTCTTGTCCGGTCTTGTCCGGTCTTGTCTGGGTCTTGTCCGGTCTTGTCTGGGTCTTGTCCGCTCTTGTCCGGTCTTGTCTGGGTCTTGTCCGGTCTTATGTGGGTCTTGTCCGGTCTTGTCTGGGTCTTGTCCGGTCTTGTCTGGGTCTTGTCCGGTCTTGTCCGGTCTTGTCCGGTCTTGTCAGGGTCTTGTCTGGTCTTGTCTGGTTCTTGTCCGGTCTTGTCCGGTCTTGTCTGGGTCTTGTCCGGTCTTGTCTGGGTCTTGTCCGGTCTTGTCCGGTCTTGTCCGGTCTTGTCCGGTCTTGTCTGGGTCTCGTCCGGTCTTGTCCGGTCTTGTCTGGGTCTCGTCCGGTCTTGTCCGGTCTTGTCCGATCTTGTCTGGGTCTTGTCCGGTCTTGTCCGGTCTTGTCTGGGTCTTGTCCGGTCTTGTCCGGTCTTGTCTGGGTCTTGTCCGGTCTTGTCCGGTCTTGTCTGGGTCTTGTCCGGTCTTGTCTGGGTCTTGTCCGGTCTTGTCCGGTCTTTTCTGGGTCTTGTCCGGTCTTGTCCGGTCTTGTCTGGGTCTTGTCCGGTCTTGTCCGGGTCTTGTCCAGTCTTGTCCGGTCTTGTCCGGGTCTTGTCCGGTCTTGTCCGGTCTTGTCTGGGTCTTGTCCGGTCTTGTCCGGTCTTGTCTGGGTCTTGTCCGGTCTTGTCCGGTCTTGTCTGGGTCTTGTCCGGTCTTGTCCGGTCTTGTCTGGGTCTTGTCCGGTCTTGTCCGGTCTTTTCTGGGTCTTGTCCGGTCTTGTCCGGTCTTGTCTGGGTATTGTCCGGTCTTGTCCGGGTCTTGTCCAGTCTTGTCCGGTCTTGTCCGGTCTTTTCCGGGTCTTGTCCGGTCTTGTCCGGTCTTGTCCGGTCTTGTCCGGTCTTGTCCGGTCTTGTCCGGTCTTGTCTGGGTCTCGTCCGGTCTTGTCCGGTCTTGTCTGGGTCTCGTCCGGTCTTGTCCGGTCTTGTCCGATCTTGTCTGGGTCTTGTCCGGTCTTGTCCGGTCTTGTCTGGGTCTTGTCCGGTCTTGTCCGGTCTTGTCCAGTCTTGTCCGGTCTTGTCTGGGTCTTGTCCGGTCTTGACTGGGTCTTGTCCGGTCTTGTCCGGTCTTGTCTTGTCTGGGTCTTGTCCGGTCTTGTCCGGTCTTATCTGGGTCTTGTCCGGTCTTGTCTGGGTCTTGTCCGGTCTTGTCCGGTCTTGTCTGGGTCTTGTCCGGTCTTGTCTGGGTCTTGTCCGCTCTTGTCCGGTCTTGTCTGGGTCTTGTCCGGTCTTATGTGGGTCTTGTCCGGTCTTGTCTGGGTCTTGTCCGGTCTTGTCCGGTCTTTTCTGGGTCTTGTCCGGTCTTGTCCGGTCTTGTCTGGGTCTTGTCCGGTCTTGTCCGGGTCTTGTCCGGTCTTGTCCGGTCTTGTCCGGTCTTGTCCGGGTCTTGTCCGGTCTTGTCCGGTCTTGTCCGGTCTTGTCCGGGACTTGTCTGGATCTTGTCCGGTCTTGTCCGGTCTTGTCTGGGTCTTGTCCGGTCTTGTCTGGGTCTTGTCCGGTCTTGTCCGGTCTTGTCTGGGTCTTGTCCAGTCTTGTCCGGTCTTGTCTGGGTCTTGTCCGGTCTTGTCCAGTCTTGTCTGGGTCTTGTCCGGTCTTGTCCGGTCTTGTCTGGGTCTTGTCCGGTCTTGTCCGGTCTTGACTGGGTCTTGACTGGGTCTTGTCCGGTCTTGTCTGGTTCTTGTCCGGTCTTGTCCTGTCTTGTCTGGGTCTTGTCCGGTCTTGTCCGGTCTTGTCTGGGTCTTGTCCGGTTTTGTCCGGTCTTGTCTGGGTCTTGTCCGGTCTTGTCTGGGTCTTGTCCGGTCTTGTCCGGTCTTGTCTGGGTCTTGTCCGGTCTTGTCCGGTCTTGTCTGGGTCTTGTCCGGTCTTGTCCGGTCTTGTCTGGGTCTTGTCCGGTCTTGTCCGGTCTTGTCCGGTCTTGTCTGGGTCTTGTCCGGTCTTGTCTGGGTCTTGTCCGGTCTTGTCCGGTCTTGTCTGTGTCTTGTCCGGTATTGTCCGGTCTTGTCTGGGTCTTCTCCGGTCTTGTCCGGTCTTGTCTGGGTCTTGTCCGGTCTTGTCCAGTCTTGTCAGGGTCTTGTCCGGTCTTGTCCGGTCTTGTCCGGTCTTGTCTGGGTCTTGTCCGGTCTTGTCCTGTCTTGTCTGGGTCTTGTCCGGTCTTGTCTGGGTCTTGTCCAGTCTTGTCCGGTCTTGTCTGGGTCTTGTCCGGTCTTGACTGGGTCTTGTCCGGTCTTGTCCGGTCTTGTCTTGTCTGGGTCTTGTCCGGTCTTGTCCGGTCTTATCTGGGTCTTGTCCGGTCTTGTCTGGGTCTTGTCCGGTCTTGTCCGGTCTTGTCTGGGTCTTGTCCGGTCTTGTCTGGGTCTTGTCCGCTCTTGTCCGGTCTTGTCTGGGTCTTGTCCGGTCTTATGTGGGTCTTGTCCGGTCTTGTCTGGGTCTTGTCCGGTCTTGTCTGGGTCTTGTCCGGTCTTGTCCGGTCTTGTCCGGTCTTGTCAGGGTCTTGTCTGGTCTTGTCTGGGTCTTGTCCGGTCTTGTCCGGTCTTGTCTGGGTCTTGTCCGGTCTTGTCTGGGTCTTGTCCGGTCTTGTCCGGTCTTGTCCGGTCTTGTCCGGTCTTGTCTGGGTCTCGTCCGGTCTTGTCCGGTCTTGTCTGGGTCTCGTCCGGTCTTGTCCGGTCTTGTCCGATCTTGTCTGGGTCTTGTCCGGTCTTGTCCGGTCTTGTCTGGGTCTTGTCCGGTCTTGTCCGGTCTTGTCTGGGTCTTGTCCGGTCTTGTCCGGTCTTGTCTGGGTCTTGTCCGGTCTTGTCTGGGTCTTGTCCGGTCTTGTCCGGTCTTTTCTGGGTCTTGTCCGGTCTTGTCCGGTCTTGTCTGGGTCTTGTCCGGTCTTGTCCGGGTCTTGTCCAGTCTTGTCCGGTCTTGTCCGGGTCTTGTCCGGTCTTGTCCGGTCTTGTCTGGGTCTTGTCCGGTCTTGTCCGGTCTTGTCTGGGTCTTGTCCGGTCTTGTCCGGTCTTGTCTGGGTCTTGTCCGGTCTTGTCCGGTCTTGTCTGGGTCTTGTCCGGTCTTGTCCGGTCTTTTCTGGGTCTTGTCCGGTCTTGTCCGGTCTTGTCTGGGTATTGTCCGGTCTTGTCCGGGTCTTGTCCAGTCTTGTCCGGTCTTGTCCGGTCTTGTCCGGGTCTTGTCCGGTCTTGTCCGGTCTTGTCCGGTCTTGTCCGGTCTTGTCCGGTCTTGTCCGGTCTTGTCTGGGTCTCGTCCGGTCTTGTCCGGTCTTGTCTGGGTCTCGTCCGGTCTTGTCCGGTCTTGTCCGATCTTGTCTGGGTCTTGTCCGGTCTTGTCCGGTCTTGTCTGGGTCTTGTCCGGTCTTGTCCGGTCTTGTCCAGTCTTGTCCGGTCTTGTCTGGGTCTTGTCCGGTCTTGACTGGGTCTTGTCCGGTCTTGTCCGGTCTTGTCTTGTCTGGGTCTTGTCCGGTCTTGTCCGGTCTTATCTGGGTCTTGTCCGGTCTTGTCTGGGTCTTGTCCGGTCTTGTCCGGTCTTGTCTGGGTCTTGTCCGGTCTTGTCTGGGTCTTGTCCGCTCTTGTCCGGTCTTGTCTGGGTCTTGTCCGGTCTTATGTGGGTCTTGTCCGGTCTTGTCTGGGTCTTGTCCGGTCTTGTCCGGTCTTTTCTGGGTCTTGTCCGGTCTTGTCCGGTCTTGTCTGGGTCTTGTCCGGTCTTGTCCGGGTCTTGTCCGGTCTTGTCCGGTCTTGTCCGGTCTTGTCCGGGTCTTGTCCGGTCTTGTCCGGTCTTGTCCGGTCTTGTCCGGTCTTGTCCGGTCTTGTCCGGTCTTGTCCGGTCTTGTCTGGGTCTCGTCCGGTCTTGTCCGGTCTTGTCTGTGTCTCGTCCGGTCTTGTCCGGTCTTGTCCGATCTTGTCTGGGTCTTGTCCGGTCTTGTCCGGTCTTGTCTGGGTCTTGTCCGGTCTTGTCCGGTCTTGTCCAGTCTTGTCCGGTCTTGTCTGGGTCTTGTCCGGTCTTGACTGGGTCTTGTCCGGTCTTGTCCGGTCTTGTCTTGTCTGGGTCTTGTCCGGTCTTGTCCGGTCTTATCTGGGTCTTGTCCGGTCTTGTCTGGGTCTTGTCCGGTCTTGTCCGGTCTTGTCTGGGTCTTGTCCGGTCTTGTCTGGGTCTTGTCCGCTCTTGTCCGGTCTTGTCTGGGTCTTGTCCGGTCTTATGTGGGTCTTGTCCGGTCTTGTCTGGGTCTTGTCCGGTCTTGTCCGGTCTTTTCTGGGTCTTGTCCGGTCTTGTCCGGTCTTGTCTGGGTCTTGTCCGGTCTTGTCCGGGTCTTGTCCGGTCTTGTCCGGTCTTGTCCGGTCTTGTCCGGGTCTTGTCCGGTCTTGTCCGGTCTTGTCCGGTCTTGTCCGGTCTTGTCCGGTCTTGTCCGGTCTTGTCTGGGTCTCGTCCGGTCTTGTCCGGTCTTGTCTGGGTCTCGTCCGGTCTTGTCCGGTCTTGTCCGATCTTGTCTGGGTCTTGTCCGGTCTTGTCCGGTCTTGTCTGGGTCTTGTCCGGTCTTGTCCGGTCTTGTCTGGGTCTTGTCCGGTCTTGTCCGGTCTTGTCTGGGTCTTGTCCGGTCTTGTCCGGTCTTTTCTGGGTCTTGTCTAGTCTTGTCCGGTCTTGTCTGGGTCTTGTCCGGTCTTGTCCGGGTCTTGTCCAGTCTTGTCCGGTCTTGTCCGGTCTTGTCTGGGTCTCGTCCGGTCTTGTCCGGTCTTGTCTGGGTCTCGTCCGGTCTTGTCCGGTCTTGTCCGGGTCTTGTCCGGTCTTGTCCGGACTTGTCCGGTCTTGTCCGGGACTTGTCTGGATCTTGTCCGGTCTTGTCCGGTCTTGTCTGGGTCTTGTCCGGTCTTGTCTGGGTCTTGTCCGGTCTTGTCCGGTCTTGTCTGGGTCTTGTCCAGTCTTGTCCGGTCTTGTCTGGGTCTTGTCCGGTCTTGTCCAGTCTTGTCTGGGTCTTGTCCGGTCTTGTCCGGTCTTGTCTGGGTCTTGTCCGGTCTTGTCCGGTCTTGACTGGGTCTTGACTGGGTCTTGTCCGGTCTTGTCTGGTTCTTGTCCGGTCTTGTCCTGTCTTGTCTGGGTCTTGTCCGGTCTTGTCCGGTCTTGTCTGGGTCTTGTCCGGTTTTGTCCGGTCTTGTCTGGGTCTTGTCCGGTCTTGTCTGGGTCTTGTCCGGTCTTGTCCGGTCTTGTCTGGGTCTTGTCCGGTCTTGTCCGGTCTTGTCTGGGTCTTGTCCGGTCTTGTCCGGTCTTGTCCGGTCTTGTCTGGGTCTTGTCCGGTCTTGTCTGGGTCTTGTCCGGTCTTGTCCGGTCTTGTCTGTGTCTTGTCCGGTATTGTCCGGTCTTGTCTGGGTCTTGTCCGGTCTTGTCCGGTCTTGTCCGGGTCTTGTCCGGTCTTGTCCGGTCTTGTCCGGTCTTGTCTGGGTCTTGTCCGGTCTTGTCTGGGTCTTGTCCGGTCTTGTCCGGTCTTGTCTGTGTCTTGTCCGGTATTGTCCGGTCTTGTCTGGGTCTTGTCCGGTCTTGTCCGGTCTTGTCTGGGTCTTGTCCGGTCTTGTCCAGTCTTGTCAGGGTCTTGTCCGGTCTTGTCCGGTCTTGTCCGGTCTTGTCTGGGTCTTGTCCGGTCTTGTCCTGTCTTGTCTGGGTCTTGTCCGGTCTTGTCTGGGTCTTGTCCAGTCTTGTCCGGTCTTGTCTGGGTCTTGTCCGGTCTTGACTGGGTCTTGTCCGGTCTTGTCCGGTCTTGTCTTGTCTGGGTCTTGTCCGGTCTTGTCCGGTCTTGTCCGGTCTTATCTGGGTCTTGTCCGGTCTTGTCTGGGTCTTGTCCGGTCTTGTCCGGTCTTGTCTGGGTCTTGTCCGGTCTTGTCTGGGTCTTGTCCGCTCTTGTCCGGTCTTGTCTGGGTCTTGTCCGGTCTTATGTGGGTCTTGTCCGGTCTTGTCTGGGTCTTGTCCGGTCTTGTCTGGGTCTTGTCCGGTCTTGTCCGGTCTTGTCCGGTCTTGTCAGGGTCTTGTCTGGTCTTGTCTGGGTCTTGTCCGGTCTTGTCCGGTCTTGTCTGGGTCTTGTCCGGTCTTGTCTGGGTCTTGTCCGGTCTTGTCCGGTCTTGTCCGGTCTTGTCCGGTCTTGTCTGGGTCTCGTCCGGTCTTGTCCGGTCTTGTCTGTGTCTTGTCCGGTCTTGTCTGGTCTTGTCTGGGTCTTGTCCGGTCTTGTCCGGTCTTGTCTGTGTCTTGTCCGGTCTTGTCTGGGTCTTGTCCGGTCTTGTCCGGTCATTTCTGGGTCTTGTCCGGTCTTGTCCGGTCTTGTCTGGGTCTTGTCCGGTCTTGTCCGGGTCTTGTCCAGTCTTGTCCGGTCTTGTCCGGGTCTTGTCCGGTCTTGTCCGGTCTTGTCTGGGTCTTGTCCGGTCTTGTCCGGTCTTGTCTGGGTCTTGTCCGGTCTTGTCCGGTCTTGTCTGGGTCTTGTCCAGTCTTGTCCGGTCTTGTCTGGGTCTTGTCCGGTCTTGTCCGGTCTTTTCTGGGTCTTGTCCGGTCTTGTCCGGTCTTGTCTGGGTCTTGTCCGGTCTTGTCCGGGTCTTGTCCGGTCTTGTCCGGTCTTGTCCGGTCTTGTCCGGGTCTTGTCCGGTCTTGTCCGGTCTTGTCCGGTCTTGTCCGGTCTTGTCCGGTCTTGTCCGGTCTTGTCTGGGTCTCGTCCGGTCTTGTCCGGTCTTGTCTGGGTCTCGTCCGGTCTTGTCCGGTCTTGTCCGATCTTGTCTGGGTCTTGTCCGGTCTTGTCCGGTCTTGTCTGGGTCTTGTCCGGTCTTGTCCGGTCTTGTCTGGGTCTTGTCCGGTCTTGTCCGGTCTTGTCTGGGTCTTGTCCGGTCTTGTCCGGTCTTTTCTGGGTCTTGTCTAGTCTTGTCCGGTCTTGTCTGGGTCTTGTCCGGTCTTGTCCGGGTCTTGTCCAGTCTTGTCCGGTCTTGTCCGGTCTTGTCTGGGTCTCGTCCGGTCTTGTCCGGTCTTGTCCGGGTCTCGTCCGGTCTTGTCCGGTCTTGTCCGGGTCTTGTCCGGTCTTGTCCGGTCTTGTCCGGTCTTGTCCGGGACTTGTCTGGATCTTGTCCGGTCTTGTCCGGTCTTGTCTGGGTCTTGTCCGGTCTTGTCTGGGTCTTGTCCGGTCTTGTCCGGTCTTGTCTGGGTCTTGTCCGGTCTTGTCCGGTCTTGTCTGGGTCTTGTCCGGTTTTGTCCGGTCTTGTCTGGGTCTTGTCCGGTCTTGTCTGGGTCTTGTCCGGTCTTGTCCGGTCTTGTCTGGGTCTTGTCCGGTCTTGTCCGGTCTTGTCTGGGTCTTGTCCGGTCTTGTCCGGTCTTGTCTGGGTCTTGTCCGGTCTTGTCCGGTCTTGTCCGGTCTTGTCTGGGTCTTGTCCGGTCTTGTCTGGGTCTTGTCCAGTCTTGTCCGGTCTTGTCTGTGTCTTGTCCGGTATTGTCCGGTCTTGTCTGGGTCTTGTCCGGTCTTGTCCGGTCTTGTCTGGGTCTTGTCCGGTCTTGTCCGGTCTTGTCTGGGTCTTGTCCGGTCTTGTCCGGTCTTGTCTGGGTCTTGTCCAGTCTTGTCCGGTCTTGTCTGGGTCTTGTCCGGTCTTGTCCGGTCTTTTCTGGGTCTTGTCCGGTCTTGTCCGGTCTTGTCTGGGTCTTGTCCGGTCTTGTCCGGGTCTTGTCCGGTCTTGTCCGGTCTTGTCCGGTCTTGTCCGGGTCTTGTCCGGTCTTGTCCGGTCTTGTCCGGTCTTGTCCGGTCTTGTCCGGTCTTGTCCGGTCTTGTCTGGGTCTCGTCCGGTCTTGTCCGGTCTTGTCTGGGTCTCGTCCGGTCTTGTCCGGTCTTGTCCGATCTTGTCTGGGTCTTGTCCGGTCTTGTCCGGTCTTGTCTGGGTCTTGTCCGGTCTTGTCCGGTCTTGTCTGGGTCTTGTCCGGTCTTGTCCGGTCTTGTCTGGGTCTTGTCCGGTCTTGTCCGGTCTTTTCTGGGTCTTGTCTAGTCTTGTCCGGTCTTGTCTGGGTCTTGTCCGGTCTTGTCCGGGTCTTGTCCAGTCTTGTCCGGTCTTGTCCGGTCTTGTCTGGGTCTCGTCCGGTCTTGTCCGGTCTTGTCCGGGTCTCGTCCGGTCTTGTCCGGTCTTGTCCGGGTCTTGTCCGGTCTTGTCCGGTCTTGTCCGGTCTTGTCCGGGACTTGTCTGGATCTTGTCCGGTCTTGTCCGGTCTTGTCTGGGTCTTGTCCGGTCTTGTCTGGGTCTTGTCCGGTCTTGTCCGGTCTTGTCTGGGTCTTGTCCGGTCTTGTCCGGTCTTGTCTGGGTCTTGTCCGGTTTTGTCCGGTCTTGTCTGGGTCTTGTCCGGTCTTGTCTGGGTCTTGTCCGGTCTTGTCCGGTCTTGTCTGGGTCTTGTCCGGTCTTGTCCGGTCTTGTCTGGGTCTTGTCCGGTCTTGTCCGGTCTTGTCTGGGTCTTGTCCGGTCTTGTCCGGTCTTGTCCGGTCTTGTCTGGGTCTTGTCCGGTCTTGTCTGGGTCTTGTCCAGTCTTGTCCGGTCTTGTCTGTGTCTTGTCCGGTATTGTCCGGTCTTGTCTGGGTCTTGTCCGGTCTTGTCCGGTCTTGTCTGGGTCTTGTCCGGTCTTGTCCAGTCTTGTCAGGGTCTTGTCCGGTCTTGTCCGGTCTTGTCCGGTCTTGTCCGGTCTTGTCTGGGTCTTGTCCGGTCTTGTCCTGTCTTGTCTGGGTCTTGTCCGGTCTTGTCTGGGTCTTGTCCAGTCTTGTCCGGTCTTGTCTGGGTCTTGTCCGGTCTTGACTGGGTCTTGTCCGGTCTTGTCCGGTCTTGTCTTGTCTGGGTCTTGTCCGGTCTTGTCCGGTCTTATCTGGGTCTTGTCCGGTCTTGTCTGGGTCTTGTCCGGTCTTGTCCGGTCTTGTCTGGGTCTTGTCCGGTCTTGTCTGGGTCTTGTCCGCTCTTGTCCGGTCTTGTCTGGGTCTTGTCCGGTCTTATGTGGGTCTTGTCCGGTCTTGTCTGGGTCTTGTCCGGTCTTGTCCGGTCTTTTCTGGGTCTTGTCCGGTCTTGTCCGGTCTTGTCCGGTCTTGTCCGGGTCTTGTCCGGTCTTGTCCGGGTCTTGTCCGGTCTTGTCCGGTCTTGTCCGGTCTTGTCCGGGTCTTGTCCGGTCTTGTCCGGTCTTGTCCGGTCTTGTCCGGTCTTGTCCGGTCTTGTCCGGTCTTGTCTGGGTCTCGTCCGGTCTTGTCCGGTCTTGTCTGGGTCTCGTCCGGTCTTGTCCGGTCTTGTCCGATCTTGTCTGGGTCTTGTCCGGTCTTGTCCGGTCTTGTCTGGGTCTTGTCCGGTCTTGTCCGGTCTTGTCCGGTCTTGTCTGGGTCTTGTCCGGTCTTGTCCGGTCTTGTCTGGGTCTTGTCCGGTCTTGTCCGGTCTTTTCTGGGTCTTGTCCGGTCTTGTCCGGTCTTGTCTGGGTCTTGTCCGGTCTTGTCCGGGTGTTGTCCAGTCTTGTCCGGTTAATGTCCGGGTCTTGTCCGGTCTTGTCCGGTCTTGTCTGGGTCTTGTCCGGTCTTGTCCGGTCTTGTCTGGGTCTTGTCCGGTCTTGTCCGGTCTTGTCTGGGTCTTGTCCGGTCTTGTCCGGTCTTGTCTGGGTCTTGTCCGGTCTTGTCCGGTCTTTTCTGGGTCTTGTCCGGTCTTGTCCGGTCTTGTCTGGGTCTTGTCCGGTCTTGTCCGGGTCTTGTCCAGTCTTGTCCGGTCTTGTCCGGTCTTGTCCGGGTCTTGTCCGGTCTTGTCCGGTCTTGTCCGGTCTTGTCCGGTCTTGTCCGGTCTTGTCCGGTCTTGTCTGGGTCTCGTCCGGTCTTGTCCGGTCTTGTCTGGGTCTCGTCCGGTCTTGTCCGGTCTTGTCCGATCTTGTCTGGGTCTTGTCCGGTCTTGTCCGGTCTTGTCTGGGTCTTGTCCGGTCTTGTCCGGTCTTGTCCAGTCTTGTCCGGTCTTGTCTGGGTCTTGTCCGGTCTTGACTGGGTCTTGTCCGGTCTTGTCCGGTCTTGTCTTGTCTGGGTCTTGTCCGGTCTTGTCCGGTCTTATCTGGGTCTTGTCCGGTCTTGTCTGGGTCTTGTCCGGTCTTGTCCGGTCTTTTCTGGGTCTTGTCCGGTCTTGTCTGGGTCTTGTCCGCTCTTGTCCGGTCTTGTCTGGGTCTTGTCCGGTCTTATGTGGGTCTTGTCCGGTCTTGTCTGGGTCTTGTCCGGTCTTGTCTGGTCTTTTCTGGGTCTTGTCCGGTCTTGTCCGGTCTTGTCTGTGTCTTGTCCGGTCTTGTCCGTGTCTTGTCCGGTCTTGTCCGGTCTTGTCCGGTCTTGTCCGAGTCTTGTCCGGTCTTGTCCGGTCTTGTCCGGTCTTGTCCGGTCTTGTCCGGTCTTGTCCGGTCTTGTCTGGGTCTCGTCCGGTCTTGTCCGGTCTTGTCTGGGTCTCGTCCGGTCTTGTCCGGTCTTGTCCGATCTTGTCTGGGTCTTGTCCGGTCTTGTCCGGTCTTGTCTGGGTCTTGTCCGGTCTTGTCCGGTCTTGTCTGGGTCTTGTCCGGTCTTGTCCGGTCTTGTCTGGGTCTTGTCCGTTCTTGTCCGGTCTTTTCTGGGTCTTGTCTGGTCTTGTCCGGTCTTGTCTGGGTCTTGTCCGGTCTTGTCCGGGTCTTGTCCAGTCTTGTCCGGTCTTGTCCGGTCTTGTCCGGGTCTTGTCCGGTCTTGTCCGGTCTTGTCTGGGTCTTGTCCGGTCTTGTCCGGTCTTGTCTGGGTCTTGTCCGGTCTTGTCCGGTCTTGTCTGGGTCTTGTCCGGTCTTGTCCGGTCTTTTCTGGGTCTTGTCCGGTCTTGGAGATTAGTGGGCAAAATTAGGGCACATGGTATTGGGGGTAGGGTACTGACATGGATAGAAAATTGGTTAACAGACAGAAAGCAAAGAGTGGGGATAAATGGGTCCCTTTCGGAATGGCAGGCAGTGACCAGTGGGGTACCGCAAGGTTCGGTGCTGGGACCCCAGCTATTTACGATATACATTAATGACTTAGACGAAGGGATTAAAAGTACCATTAGCAAATTTGCAGATGATACTAAGTTGGGGGGTAGTGTGAATTGTGAGGAAGATGCAATAAGGCTGCAGGGTGACCTGGACAGGTTGTGTGAGTGGGCGGATACATGGCAGATGCAGTTTAATGTAGATAAGTGTGAGGTTATTCACTTTGGAAGTAAGAATAGAAAGGCAGATTATTATCTGAATGGTGTCAAGTTAGGAGGAGGGGGGGTTCAACGAGATCTGGGTGTCCTAGTGCATCAGTCAATGAAAGGAAGCATGCAGGTTCAGCAGGCAGTGAAGAAAGCCAATGGAATGTTGGCCTTCGTAACAAGAGGAGTTGAGTATAGGAGCAAAGAGGTCCTTCTACAGTTGTACCGGGCCCTGGTGAGACCGCACCTGGAGTACTGTGTGCAGTTTTGGTCTCCAAATTTGAGGAAGGATATTCTTGCTATGGAGGGCGTGCAGCGTAGGTTCACTAGATTAATTCCCGGAATGGCGGGACTGTCGTATGTTGAAAGGCTGGAGCGATTGGGCTTGTATACACTGGAATTTAGAAGGATGAGGGGGGATCTTATTGAAACATATAAGATAATTAGGGGATTGGACACATTAGAGGCAGATAACATGTTCCCAATGTTGGGGGAGTCCAGAACAAGGGGCCACAGTTTGAGAATAAGGGGTAGGCCATTTAGAACGGAGATGAGGAAGAACTTTTTCAGTCAGAGGGTGGTGAAGGTGTGGAATTCTCTGCCTCAGAAGGCAGTGGAGGCCAGTTCGTTGGATGCTTTCAAGAGAGAGCTGGATAGAGCTCTTAAGGATAGCGGAGTGAGGGGGTGTGGGGAGAAGGCAGGAACGGGGTACTGATTGATAGTGATCAGCCATGATCGCATTGAATGGCGGTGCTGGCTCGAAGGGCTGAATGGCCTACTCCTGCACCTATTGTCTATTGTCTATTGTCTATTGTCCGGTCTTGTCTGGGTCTTGTCCGGTCTTGTCCGGGTCTTGTCCAGTCTTGTCCGGTCTTGTCCGGTCTTGTCCGGGTCTTGTCCGGTCTTGTCCGGTCTTGTCCGGTCTTGTCCGGACTTGTCCGGTCTTGTCCGGTCTTGTCTGGGTCTCGTCCGGTCTTGTCCGGTCTTGTCTGGGTCTCGTCCGGTCTTGTCCGGTCTTGTCCGATCTTGTCTGGGTCTTGTCCGGTCTTGTCCGGTCTTGTCTGGGTCTTGTCCGGTCTTGTCCGGTCTTGTCTGGGTCTTGTCCGGTCTTGTCCGGTCTTGTCTGGGTCTTGTCCGGTCTTGTCCGGTCTTGTCTGGGTCTTGTCCGGTCTTGTCCGGTCTTGTCTGGGTCTTGCCCGGTCTTGTCTGGGTCTTGTCCGGTCTTGTCCGGTCTTGTCTGGGTCTTGTCCGGTCTTTTCCGGTCTTGTCTGGGTCTTGTCCGGTCTTGTGCGGTCTTGTCTGGGTCTTGTCCGGTCTTGTCCGGTCTTGTCTTGGTCTCGTCCGGTCTTGTCCGGTCTTGTCTGGGTCTCGTCCGGTCTTGTCCGGTCTTGTCTGGGTCTCGTCCGGTCTTGTCCGGTCTTGTCCGATCTTGTCTGGGTCTTGTCCGGTCTTGTCCGGTCTTGTCTGGGTCTTGTCCGGTCTTGTCCGGTCTTGTCTGGGTCTTGTCCGGTCTTGTCCGGTCTTGTCTGGGTCTTGTCCGGTCTTGTCCGGTCTTGTCTGGGTCTTGTCCGGTCTTGTCCGGTCTTGTCTGGGTCTTGCCCGGTCTTGTCTGGGTCTTGTCCGGTCTTGTCCGGTCTTGTCTGGGTCTTGTCCGGTCTTTTCCGGTCTTGTCTGGGTCTTGTCCGGTCTTGTGCGGTCTTGTCTGGGTCTTGTCCGGTCTTGTCCGGTCTTGTCTTGGTCTTGTCCGGTCTTGTCCGGTCTTGTCTGGGTCTTGTCCGGTCTTGTCCGGTCTTGTCCGGTGTTGTCTGGGTCTTGTCCGGTCTTGTCTGGGTCTTGTCCGGTCTTGTCCTGTCTTGTCCGATCTTGTCTGGGTCTTGTCCGGTCTTGTCCGGTCTTGTCCGGTCTTGTCTGGGTCTTGTCCGGTCTTGTCCGGTCTTGTCTGGGTCTTGTCCGGTCTTGTCCGGTCTTGTCTGGGTCTTGTCCGGTCTTGTCCGGTCTTGTCTGGGTCTTGTCAGGTCTTGTCCGGTCTTGTCTGGGTCTTGTCCGGTCTTGTCTGGTCTTGTCTGGGTCTTGTCCGGTCTTGTCCGGTCTTGTCCGGTCTTGTCTGGGTCTTGTCCGGTCTTGGCTGGGTCTTGTCCGGTATTGTCCGGTCTTGTCTGGGTCTTGTCCAGTCTTGTCCGGTCTTGTCTGGGTCTTGTCCGGTCTTGTCTGGTCTTTTCTGGGTCTTGTCCGGTCTTGTCCGGTCTTGTCTGTGTCTTGTCCGGTCTTGTCCGTGTCTTGTCCGGTCTTGTCCGGTCTTGTCCGGTCTTGTCCGGGTCTTGTCCGGTCTTGTCCGGTCTTGTCCGGTCTTGTCCGGTCTTGTCCGGTCTTGTCCGGTCTTGTCTGGGTCTCGTCCGGTCTTGTCCGGTCTTGTCTGGGTCTCGTCCGGTCTTGTCCGGTCTTGTCCGATCTTGTCTGGGTCTTGTCCGGTCTTGTCCGGTCTTGTCTGGGTCTTGTCCGGTCTTGTCCGGTCTTGTCTGGGTCTTGTCCGGTCTTGTCCGGTCTTGTCTGGGTCTTGTCCGTTCTTGTCCGGTCTTTTCTGGGTCTTGTCTGGTCTTGTCCGGTCTTGTCTGGGTCTTGTCCGGTCTTGTCCGGGTCTTGTCCAGTCTTGTCCGGTCTTGTCCGGTCTTGTCCGGGTCTTGTCCGGTCTTGTCCGGTCTTGTCTGGGTCTTGTCCGGTCTTGTCCGGTCTTGTCTGGGTCTTGTCCGGTCTTGTCCGGTCTTGTCTGGGTCTTGTCCGGTCTTGTCCGGTCTTGTCTGGGTCTTGTCCGGTCTTGTCCGGTCTTTTCTGGGTCTTGTCCGGTCTTGTCCGGTCTTGTCTGGGTCTTGTCCGGTCTTGTCCGGGTCTTGTCCAGTCTTGTCCGGTCTTGTCCGGTCTTGTCCGGGTCTTGTCCGGTCTTGTCCGGTCTTGTCCGGTCTTGTCCGGACTTGTCCGGTCTTGTCCGGTCTTGTCTGGGTCTCGTCCGGTCTTGTCCGGTCTTGTCTGGGTCTCGTCCGGTCTTGTCCGGTCTTGTCCGATCTTGTCTGGGTCTTGTCCGGTCTTGTCCGGTCTTGTCTGGGTCTTGTCCGGTCTTGTCCGGTCTTGTCTGGGTCTTGTCCGGTCTTGTCCGGTCTTGTCTGGGTCTTGTCCGGTCTTGTCCGGTCTTGTCTGGGTCTTGTCCGGTCTTGTCCGGTCTTGTCTGGGTCTTGCCCGGTCTTGTCTGGGTCTTGTCCGGTCTTGTCCGGTCTTGTCTGGGTCTTGTCCGGTCTTTTCCGGTCTTGTCTGGGTCTTGTCCGGTCTTGTGCGGTCTTGTCTGGGTCTTGTCCGGTCTTGTCCGGTCTTGTCTTGGTCTCGTCCGGTCTTGTCCGGTCTTGTCTGGGTCTCGTCCGGTCTTGTCCGGTCTTGTCTGGGTCTCGTCCGGTCTTGTCCGGTCTTGTCCGATCTTGTCTGGGTCTTGTCCGGTCTTGTCCGGTCTTGTCTGGGTCTTGTCCGGTCTTGTCCGGTCTTGTCTGGGTCTTGTCCGGTCTTGTCCGGTCTTGTCTGGGTCTTGTCCGGTCTTGTCCGGTCTTGTCTGGGTCTTGTCCGGTCTTGTCCGGTCTTGTCTGGGTCTTGCCCGGTCTTGTCTGGGTCTTGTCCGGTCTTGTCCGGTCTTGTCTGGGTCTTGTCCGGTCTTTTCCGGTCTTGTCTGGGTCTTGTCCGGTCTTGTGCGGTCTTGTCTGGGTCTTGTCCGGTCTTGTCCGGTCTTGTCTTGGTCTTGTCCGGTCTTGTCCGGTCTTGTCTGGGTCTTGTCCGGTCTTGTCCGGTCTTGTCCGGTGTTGTCTGGGTCTTGTCCGGTCTTGTCTGGGTCTTGTCCGGTCTTGTCCTGTCTTGTCCGATCTTGTCTGGGTCTTGTCCGGTCTTGTCCGGTCTTGTCCGGTCTTGTCTGGGTCTTGTCCGGTCTTGTCCGGTCTTGTCTGGGTCTTGTCCGGTCTTGTCCGGTCTTGTCTGGGTCTTGTCCGGTCTTGTCCGGTCTTGTCTGGGTCTTGTCAGGTCTTGTCCGGTCTTGTCTGGGTCTTGTCCGGTCTTGTCTGGTCTTGTCTGGGTCTTGTCCGGTCTTGTCCGGTCTTGTCCGGTCTTGTCTGGGTCTTGTCCGATCTTGGCTGGGTCTTGTCCGGTATTGTCCGGTCTTGTCTGGGTCTTGTCCAGTCTTGTCCGTTCTTGTCTGGGACTTGTCCGGTCTTGTCCGGTCTTGTCTGGGTCTTGTCCGGTCTTGTTCGGTCTTGTCTGGGTCTTGTCCGGTCTTGTCCGGTCTTGTCTGGGTCTTGTCCGGTCTTGTCCGGTCTTGTCCGGTCTTGTCCGGTCTTGTCTGGGTCTTGTCTGGGTCTTGTCTGGTCTTGTCCGGTCTTGTCTGGGTCTTGTCCGGTCTTGTCCGGTCTTGTCTGGGT
Source organism: Rhinoraja longicauda (assembly GCF_053455715.1). Lineage (NCBI taxonomy): Eukaryota > Metazoa > Chordata > Chondrichthyes > Rajiformes > Arhynchobatidae > Rhinoraja > Rhinoraja longicauda. The sequence continues at coordinate 35,586 of NW_027601573.1, forward strand.
CTTGTCCGGTCTTTTCCGGTCTTGTCTGGGTCTTGTCCGGTCTTGTCCGGTCTTGTCCGGTCTTGTCTGGGTCTTGTCCGGACTTGTCTGGGTCTTGTCCGGTCTTGTCCGGTCTTGTCCGGTCTTGTCTGGGTCTTGTCCGGTCTTGTCGGGTCTTGTCCCGTCTTGTCTGGGTCTTGTCCGGTCTTGTCCGGTCTTGTCCGGTCTTGTCTGGGTCTTGTCCGGTCTTGGCTGGGTCTTGTCCGGTCTTGTCCGGTCTTGTCCGGTCTTGTCCGGTCTTGTCCGGTCTTGTCCTGTCTTGTCTGGGTCTCGTCCGGTCTTGTCCGGTCTTGTCTGGGTCTTGTCCGGTCTTGTCCGGTCTTGTCTGGGTCTTGTCCGGTCTTGTCTGGTTCTTGTCCGGTCTTGTCCGGTCTTGTCTGGGTCTTGTCTGGGTCTTGTCTGGTCTTGTCCGGTCTTGTCTGGGTCTTGTCCGGTCTTGTCCGGTCTTGTCTGGGTCTTGTCCGGTCTTTTCCGGTCTTGTCTTGGTCTTGTCCGGTCTTGTCCGGTCTTGTCCGGTCTTGTCTGGGTCTTGTCCGGACTTGTCTGGGTCTTGTCCGGTCTTGTCCGGTCTTGTCTGGGTCTTGTCCGGTCGTGTCCGGTCTTGTCTGGGTCTTGTCTGGTCTTGTCCGGTCTTGTCTGGGTCTGGTCCGGTCTTGTCCGGTCTTGTCTGGGTCTTGTCCGGTCTTGTCCGGTCTTGTCCTGTCTTGTCTGGGTCTCGTCCGGTCTTGTCCGGTCTTGTCTGGGTCTCGTCCGGTCTTGTCCGGTCTTGTCTGGGTCTCGTCCGGTCTTGTCCGGTCTTGTCCGGTCTTGTCCGGTCTTGTCTGGGTCTCGTCCGGTCTTGTCCGGTCTTGTCTGGGTCTCGTCCGGTCTTGTCCAGTCTTGTCTGGGTCTCGTCCGGTCTTGTCCGGTCTTGTCTGGGTCTTGTCCAGTCTTGTCCGGTCTTGTCTGGGTCTTGTCCGGTCTTGTCTGGGTCTTGTCTGGTCTTGTCCTGTCTTGTCTGGGTCTTGTCCGGTCTTGTCCGGTCTTGTCTGGGTCTCGTCCGGTCTTGTCCGGTCTTGTCTGGGTCTCGTCCGGTCTTGTCCGGTCTTGTCTGGGTCTCGTCCGGTCTTGTCCGGTCTTGTCTGGGACTCGTCCGGTCTTGTCCGGTCTTGTCTGGGTCTCGTCCGGTCTTGTCCAGTCTTGTCTGGGTCTCGTCCGGTCTTGTCCGGTCTTGTCTGGGTCTTGTCCAGTCTTGTCCGGTCTTGTCTGGGTCTTGTCCGGTCTTGTCTGGGTCTTGTCCGGTCTTGTCCGGTCTTGTCTGGGTCTTGTCCGGTCTTGTCCGGTCTTGTCTGGGTCTTGTCCGGTCTTGTCCGGTCTTGTCTGGGTCTTGTCCGGTCTTGCCTGGGTCTTGTCCGCTCTTGTCCGGTCTTGTCTGGGTCTTGTCCGGTCTTATGTGGGTCTTGTCCGGTCTTGTCTGGGTCTTGTCCGGTCTTGTCCGGTCATTTCTGGGTCTTGTCCGGTCTTGTCCGGTCTTGTCTGGGTCTTGTCCGGTCTTGTCCGGGTCTTGTCCGGTCTTGTCCGGTCTTGTCCGGTCTTGTCCGGGTCTTGTCCGGTCTTGTCCGGTCTTGTCCGGTCTTGTCCGGTCTTGTCCGGTCTTGTCCGGTCTTGTCTGGGTCTCGTCCGGTCTTCTCCGGTCTTGTCTGGGTCTCGTCCGGTCTTGTCCGGTCTTGTCCGATCTTGTCTGGGTCTTGTCCGGTCTTGTCCGGTCTTGTCTGGGTCTTGTCCGGTCTTGTCCGGTCTTGTCTGGGTCTTGTCCGGTCTTGTCCGGTCTTGTCTGGGTCTTGTCCGGTCTTGTCCGGTCTTTTCTGGGTCTTGTCTAGTCTTGTCCGGTCTTGTCTGGGTCTTGTCCGGTCTTGTCCGGGTCTTGTCCAGTCTTGTCCGGTCTTGTCCGGTCTTGTCTGGGTCTCGTCCGGTCTTGTCCGGTCTTGTCTGGGTCTCGTCCGGTCTTGTCCGGTCTTGTCCGGGTCTTGTCCGGTCTTGTCCGGTCTTGTCCGGTCTTGTCCGGGACTTGTCTGGATCTTGTCCGGTCTTGTCCGGTCTTGTCTGGGTCTTGTCCGGTCTTGTCTGGGTCTTGTCCGGTCTTGTCCGGTCTTGTCTGGTCTTGTCCAGTCTTGTCCGGTCTTGTCTGGGTCTTGTCCGGTCTTGTCCAGTCTTGTCTGGGTCTTGTCCGGTCTTGTCCGGTCTTGTCTGGGTCTTGTCCGGTCTTGTCCGGTCTTGACTGGGTCTTGACTGGGTCTTGTCCGGTCTTGTCTGGTTCTTGTCCGGTCTTGTCCTGTCTTGTCTGGGTCTTGTCCGGTCTTGTCCGGTCTTGTCTGGGTCTTGTCCGGTTTTGTCCGGTCTTGTCTGGGTCTTGTCCGGTCTTGTCTGGGTCTTGTCCGGTCTTGTCCGGTCTTGTCTGGGTCTTGTCCGGTCTTGTCCGGTCTTGTCTGGGTCTTGTCCGGTCTTGTCCGGTCTTGTCCGGTCTTGTCTGGGTCTTGTCCGGTCTTGTCTGGGTCTTGTCCGGTCTTGTCCGGTCTTGTCTGTGTCTTGTCCGGTATTGTCCGGTCTTGTCTGGGTCTTGTCCGGTCTTGTCCGGTCTTGTCTGGGTCTTGTCCGGTCTTGTCCGGTCTTGTCCGGTCTTGTCTGGGTCTTGTCCGGTCTTGTCTGGGTCTTGTCCGGTCTTGTCCGGTCTTGTCTGTGTCTTGTCCGGTATTGTCCGGTCTTGTCTGGGTCTTGTCCGGTCTTGTCCGGTCTTGTCTGGGTCTTGTCCGGTCTTGTCCAGTCTTGTCAGGGTCTTGTCCGGTCTTGTCCGGTCTTGTCCGGTCTTGTCTGGGTCTTGTCCGGTCTTGTCCTGTCTTGTCTGGGTCTTGTCCGGTCTTGTCTGGGTCTTGTCCAGTCTTGTCCGGTCTTGTCTGGGTCTTGTCCGGTCTTGACTGGGTCTTGTCCGGTCTTGTCCGGTCTTGTCTTGTCTGGGTCTTGTCCGGTCTTGTCCGGTCTTATCTGGGTCTTGTCCGGTCTTGTCTGGGTCTTGTCCGGTCTTGTCCGGTCTTGTCTGTGTCTTGTCCGGTCTTGTCTGGGTCTTGTCCGCTCTTGTCCGGTCTTGTCTGGGTCTTGTCCGGTCTTATGTGGGTCTTGTCCGGTCTTGTCTGGGTCTTGTCCGGTCTTGTCTGGGTCTTGTCCGGTCTTGTCCGGTCTTGTCCGGTCTTGTCAGGGTCTTGTCCGGTCTTGTCTGGGTCTTGTCCGGTCTTGTCCGGTCTTGTCTGGGTCTTGTCCGGTCTTGTCTGGGTCTTGTCCGGTCTTGTCCGGTCTTGTCCGGTCTTGTCCGGTCTTGTCTGGGTCTCGTCCGGTCTTGTCCGGTCTTGTCTGGGTCTCGTCCGGTCTTGTCCGGTCTTGTCCGATCTTGTCTGGGTCTTGTCCGGTCTTGTCCGGTCTTGTCTGTGTCTTGTCCGGTCTTGTCTGGTCTTGTCTGGGTCTTGTCCGGTCTTGTCCGGTCTTGTCTGGGTCTTGTCCGGTCTTGTCTGGGTCTTGTCCGGTCTTGTCCGGTCTTTTCTGGGTCTTGTCCGGTCTTGTCCGGTCTTGTCTGGGTCTTGTCCGGTCTTGTCCGGGTCTTGTCCAGTCTTGTCCGGTCTTGTCCGGGTCTTGTCCGGTCTTGTCCGGTCTTGTCTGGGTCTTGTCCGGTCTTGTCCGGTCTTGTCTGGGTCTTGTCCGGTCTTGTCCGGTCTTGTCTGGGTCTTGTCCGGTCTTGTCCGGTCTTGTCTGGGTCTTGTCCGGTCTTGTCCGGTCTTTTCTGGGTCTTGTCCGGTCTTGTCCGGTCTTGTCTGGGTATTGTCCGGTCTTGTCCGGGTCTTGTCCAGTCTTGTCCGGTCTTGTCCGGTCTTGTCCGGGTCTTGTCCGGTCTTGTCCGGTCTTGTCCGGTCTTGTCCGGTCTTGTCCGGTCTTGTCCGGTCTTGTCTGGGTCTCGTCCGGTCTTGTCCGGTCTTGTCTGGGTCTCGTCCGGTCTTGTCCGGTCTTGTCCGATCTTGTCTGGGTCTTGTCCGGTCTTGTCCGGTCTTGTCTGGGTCTTGTCCGGTCTTGTCCGGTCTTGTCCAGTCTTGTCCGGTCTTGTCTGGGTCTTGTCCGGTCTTGACTGGGTCTTGTCCGGTCTTGTCCGGTCTTGTCTTGTCTGGGTCTTGTCCGGTCTTGTCCGTCTTATCTGGGTCTTGTCCGGTCTTGTCTGGGTCTTGTCCGGTCTTGTCCGGTCTTGTCTGGGTCTTGTCCGGTCTTGTCTGGGTCTTGTCCGCTCTTGTCCGGTCTTGTCTGGGTCTTGTCCGGTCTTATGTGGGTCTTGTCCGGTCTTGTCTGGGTCTTGTCCGGTCTTGTCCGGTCTTTTCTGGGTCTTGTCCGGTCTTGTCCGGTCTTGTCTGGGTCTTGTCCGGTCTTGTCCGGGTCTTGTCCGGTCTTGTCCGGTCTTGTCCGGTCTTGTCCGGGTCTTGTCCGGTCTTGTCCGGTCTTGTCCGGTCTTGTCCGGTCTTGTCCGGTCTTGTCTGGGTCTCGTCCGGTCTTGTCCGGTCTTGTCTGGGTCTCGTCCGGTCTTGTCCGGTCTTGTCCGATCTTGTCTGGGTCTTGTCCGGTCTTGTCCGGTCTTGTCTGGGTCTTGTCCGGTCTTGTCCGGTCTTGTCTGGGTCTTGTCCGGTCTTGTCCGGTCTTGTCTGGGTCTTGTCCGGTCTTGTCCGGTCTTTTCTGGGTCTTGTCTAGTCTTGTCCGGTCTTGTCTGGGTCTTGTCCGGTCTTGTCCGGGTCTTGTCCAGTCTTGTCCGGTCTTGTCCGGTCTTGTCTGGGTCTCGTCCGGTCTTGTCCGGTCTTGTCTGGGTCTCGTCCGGTCTTGTCCGGTCTTGTCCGGGTCTTGTCCGGTCTTGTCCGGTCTTGTCCGGTCTTGTCCGGGACTTGTCTGGATCTTGTCCGGTCTTGTCCGGTCTTGTCTGGGTCTTGTCCGGTCTTGTCTGGGTCTTGTCCGGTCTTGTCCGGTCTTGTCTGGGTCTTGTCCAGTCTTGTCCGGTCTTGTCTGGGTCTTGTCCGGTCTTGTCCAGTCTTGTCTGGGTCTTGTCCGGTCTTGTCCGGTCTTGTCTGGGTCTTGTCCGGTCTTGTCCGGTCTTGACTGGGTCTTGACTGGGTCTTGTCCGGTCTTGTCTGGTTCTTGTCCGGTCTTGTCCTGTCTTGTCTGGGTCTTGTCCGGTCTTGTCCGGTCTTGTCTGGGTCTTGTCCGGTTTTGTCCGGTCTTGTCTGGGTCTTGTCCGGTCTTGTCTGGGTCTTGTCCGGTCTTGTCCGGTCTTGTCTGGGTCTTGTCCGGTCTTGTCCGGTCTTGTCTGGGTCTTGTCCGGTCTTGTCCGGTCTTGTCTGGGTCTTGTCCGGTCTTGTCCGGTCTTGTCCGGTCTTGTCTGGGTCTTGTCCGGTCTTGTCTGGGTCTTGTCCAGTCTTGTCCGGTCTTGTCTGTGTCTTGTCCGGTATTGTCCGGTCTTGTCTGGGTCTCGTCCGGTCTTGTCCGGTCTTGTCTGGGTCTCGTCCGGTCTTGTCCGGTCTTGTCCGATCTTGTCTGGGTCTTGTCCGGTCTTGTCCGGTCTTGTCTGGGTCTTGTCCGGTCTTGTCCGGTCTTGTCTGGGTCTTGTCCGGTCTTGTCCGGTCTTGTCTGGGTCTTGTCCGGTCTTGTCCGGTCTTTTCTGGGTCTTGTCCGGTCTTGTCCGGTCTTGTCTGGGTCTTGTCCGGTCTTGTCCGGGTGTTGTCCAGTCTTGTCCGGTTAATGTCCGGGTCTTGTCCGGTCTTGTCCGGTCTTGTCTGGGTCTTGTCCGGTCTTGTCCGGTCTTGTCTGGGTCTTGTCCGGTCTTGTCCGGTCTTGTCTGGGTCTTGTCCGGTCTTGTCCGGTCTTGTCTGGGTCTTGTCCGGTCTTGTCCGGTCTTTTCTGGGTCTTGTCCGGTCTTGTCCGGTCTTGTCTGGGTCTTGTCCGGTCTTGTCCGGGTCTTGTCCAGTCTTGTCCGGTCTTGTCCGGTCTTGTCCGGGTCTTGTCCGGTCTTGTCCGGTCTTGTCCGGTCTTGTCCGGTCTTGTCCGGTCTTGTCCGGTCTTGTCTGGGTCTCGTCCGGTCTTGTCCGGTCTTGTCTGGGTCTCGTCCGGTCTTGTCCGGTCTTGTCCGATCTTGTCTGGGTCTTGTCCGGTCTTGTCCGGTCTTGTCTGGGTCTTGTCCGGTCTTGTCCGGTCTTGTCCAGTCTTGTCCGGTCTTGTCTGGGTCTTGTCCGGTCTTGACTGGGTCTTGTCTGGTCTTGTCCGGTCTTGTCTTGTCTGGGTCTTGTCCGGTCTTGTCCGGTCTTATCTGGGTCTTGTCCGGTCTTGTCTGGGTCTTGTCCGGTCTTGTCCGGTCTTGTCTGGGTCTTGTCCGGTCTTGTCTGGGTCTTGTCCGCTCTTGTCCGGTCTTGTCTGGGTCTTGTCCGGTCTTATGTGGGTCTTGTCCGGTCTTGTCTGGGTCTTGTCCGGTCTTGTCTGGTCTTTTCTGGGTCTTGTCCGGTCTTGTCCGGTCTTGTCTGAGTCTTGTCCGGTCTTGTCCGTGTCTTGTCCGGTCTTGTCCGGTCTTGTCCGGTCTTGTCCGGGTCTTGTCCGGTCTTGTCCGGTCTTGTCCGGTCTTGTCCGGTCTTGTCCGGTCTTGTCCGGTCTTGTCTGGGTCTCGTCCGGTCTTGTCCGGTCTTGTCTGGGTCTCGTCCGGTCTTGTCCGGTCTTGTCCGATCTTGTCTGGGTCTTGTCCGGTCTTGTCCGGTCTTGTCTGGGTCTTGTCCGGTCTTGTCCGGTCTTGTCTGGGTCTTGTCCGGTCTTGTCCGGTCTTGTCTGGGTCTTGTCCGTTCTTGTCCGGTCTTTTCTGGGTCTTGTCTGGTCTTGTCCGGTCTTGTCTGGGTCTTGTCCGGTCTTGTCCGGTCTTGTCTGGGTCTTGTCCGGTCTTGTCCGGTCTTGTCTGGGTCTTGTCCGGTCTTGTCCGGTCTTGTCTGGGTCTTGCCCGGTCTTGTCTGGGTCTTGTCCGGTCTTGTCCGGACTTGTCCGGTCTTGTCCGGTCTTGTCTGGGTCTCGTCCGGTCTTGTCCGGTCTTGTCTGGGTCTCGTCCGGTCTTGTCCGGTCTTGTCCGATCTTGTCTGGGTCTTGTCCGGTCTTGTCCGGTCTTGTCTGGGTCTTGTCCGGTCTTGTCCGGTCTTGTCTGGGTCTTGTCCGGTCTTGTCCGGTCTTGTCTGGGTCTTGTCCGGTCTTGTCCGGTCTTGTCTGGGTCTTGTCCGGTCTTGTCCGGTCTTGTCTGGGTCTTGCCCGGTCTTGTCTGGGTCTTGTCCGGTCTTGTCCGGTCTTGTCTGGGTCTTGTCCGGTCTTTTCCGGTCTTGTCTGGGTCTTGTCCGGTCTTGTGCGGTCTTGTCTGGGTCTTGTCCGGTCTTGTCCGGTCTTGTCTTGGTCTTGTCCGGTCTTGTCCGGTCTTGTCTGGGTCTTGTCCGGTCTTGTCCGGTCTTGTCCGGTGTTGTCTGGGTCTTGTCCGGTCTTGTCTGGGTCTTGTCCGGTCTTGTCCTGTCTTGTCCGATCTTGTCTGGGTCTTGTCCGGTCTTGTCCGGTCTTGTCCGGTCTTGTCTGGGTCTTGTCCGGTCTTGTCCGGTCTTGTCTGGGTCTTGTCCGGTCTTGTCCGGTCTTGTCTGGGTCTTGTCCGGTCTTGTCCGGTCTTGTCTGGGTCTTGTCAGGTCTTGTCCGGTCTTGTCTGGGTCTTGTCCGGTCTTGTCTGGTCTTGTCTGGGTCTTGTCCGGTCTTGTCCGGTCTTGTCCGGTCTTGTCTGGGTCTTGTCCGGTCTTGGCTGGGTCTTGTCCGGTATTGTCCGGTCTTGTCTGGGTCTTGTCCAGTCTTGTCCGTTCTTGTCTGGGACTTGTCCGGTCTTGTCCGGTCTTGTCTGGGTCTTGTCCGGTCTTGTTCGGTCTTGTCTGGGTCTTGTCCGGTCTTGTCCGGTCTTGTCTGGGTCTTGTCCGGTCTTGTCCGGTCTTGTCCGGTCTTGTCCGGTCTTGTCTGGGTCTTGTCTGGGTCTTGTCTGGTCTTGTCCGGTCTTGTCTGGGTCTTGTCCGGTCTTGTCCGGTCTTGTCTGGGTCTTGTCCGGTCTTTTCCGGTCTTGTCTGGGTCTTGTCCGGTCTTGTCCGGTCTTGTCCGGTCTTGTCTGGGTCTTGTCCGGACTTGTCTGGGTCTTGTCCGGTCTTGTCCGGTCTTGTCCGGTCTTGTCTGGGTCTTGTCCGGTCTTGTCGGGTCTTGTCCCGTCTTGTCTGGGTCTTGTCCGGTCTTGTCCGGTCTTGTCCGGTCTTGTCTGGGTCTTGTCCGGTCTTGGCTGGGTCTTGTCCGGTCTTGTCCGGTCTTGTCCGGTCTTGTCCGGTCTTGTCCGGTCTTGTCCTGTCTTGTCTGGGTCTCGTCCGGTCTTGTCCGGTCTTGTCTGGGTCTTGTCCGGTCTTGTCCGGTCTTGTCTGGGTCTTGTCCGGTCTTGTCTGGTTCTTGTCCGGTCTTGTCCGGTCTTGTCTGGGTCTTGTCTGGGTCTTGTCTGGTCTTGTCCGGTCTTGTCTGGGTCTTGTCCGGTCTTGTCCGGTCTTGTCTGGGTCTTGTCCGGTCTTTTCCGGTCTTGTCTTGGTCTTGTCCGGTCTTGTCCGGTCTTGTCCGGTCTTGTCTGGGTCTTGTCCGGACTTGTCTGGGTCTTGTCCGGTCTTGTCCGGTCTTGTCTGGGTCTTGTCCGGTCGTGTCCGGTCTTGTCTGGGTCTTGTCTGGTCTTGTCCGGTCTTGTCTGGGTCTGGTCCGGTCTTGTCCGGTCTTGTCTGGGTCTTGTCCGGTCTTGTCCGGTCTTGTCCTGTCTTGTCTGGGTCTCGTCCGGTCTTGTCCGGTCTTGTCTGGGTCTCGTCCGGTCTTGTCCGGTCTTGTCCGGTCTTGTCCGGTCTTGTCTGGGTCTCGTCCGGTCTTGTCCGGTCTTGTCTGGGTCTCGTCCGGTCTTGTCCAGTCTTGTCTGGGTCTCGTCCGGTCTTGTCCGGTCTTGTCTGGGTCTTGTCCAGTCTTGTCCGGTCTTGTCTGGGTCTTGTCCGGTCTTGTCTGGGTCTTGTCCGGTCTTGTCCGGTCTTGTCTGGGTCTTGTCCGGTCTTGTCCGGTCTTGTCTGGGTCTCGTCCGGTCTTGTCCGGTCTTGTCTGGGTCTCGTCCGGTCTTGTCCGGTCTTGTCTGGGTCTCGTCCGGTCTTGTCCGGTCTTGTCTGGGACTCGTCCGGTCTTGTCCGGTCTTGTCTGGGTCTCGTCCGGTCTTGTCCAGTCTTGTCTGGGTCTCGTCCGGTCTTGTCCGGTCTTGTCTGGGTCTTGTCCAGTCTTGTCCGGTCTTGTCTGGGTCTTGTCCGGTCTTGTCTGGGTCTTGTCCGGTCTTGTCCGGTCTTGTCTGGGTCTTGTCCGGTCTTGTCCGGTCTTGTCTGGGTCTTGTCCGGTCTTGTCCGGTCTTGTCTGGGTCTTGTCCGGTCTTGTCCGGTCTTGTCCGGTCTTGTCTGGGTCTTGTCCGGTCTTGTCTGGGTCTTGTCCGGTCTTGTCCGGTCTTGTCTGTGTCTTGTCCGGTCTTGTCCGGTCTTGTCTGGGTCTTGTCCGGTCTTGTCTGGTCTTGTCTGGGTCTTGTCCGGTCTTGTCCGGTCTTGTCAGGGTCTTGTCCGGTCTTGTCCGGTCTTGTCTGGGTCTTGTCCGGTCTTGTCCGGTCTTGTCTGGGTCTTGTCCGGTCTTGTCTGGGTCTTGTCCAGTCTTGTCCGGTCTTGTCTGGGTCTTGTCCGGTCTTGACTGGGTCTTGTCCGGTCTTGTCCGGTCTTGTCTTGTCTGGGTCTTGTCTTGTCTGGGTCTTGTCCGGTCTTGTCCGGTCTTATCTGGGTCTTGTCCGGTCTTGTCCGGACTTGTCTGGGTCTTGTCCGGTCTTGTCCGGTCTTGTCTGAGTCTTGTCCGGTCTTGTCCGGTCTTGTCCGGTCTTGTCCGGTCTTGTCTGGGTCTTGTCCGGTCTTGTCCGGACTTGTCTGGGTCTTGTCCGGTCTTGTCTGGGTTTGTACGGTCTTGTCCGGTCTTGTCTGGGTCTTGTCCGGTCTTGTCCGGTCTTGTCTGGGTCTTGTCCGGTCTTGTCCGGTCTTGTCTGGGTCTTGTCCGGTCTTGTCTGGGTTTGTCCGGTCTTGTCCGGTCTTGTCTGGGTCTTGTCCGGTCTTGTCCGGTCTTGTCTGGGTCTTGTCCGGTCTTGTCCGGTCTTGTCTGGGTCTTGTCCGGTCTTGTCCGGTCTTGTCTGGGTCTTGTCCGGTCTTGTCCGGTCTTGTCTGGGTCTTGTCCGGTCTTGTCCGGTCTTGACTGGGTCTTGACTGGGTCTTGTCCGGTCTTGTCTGGTTCTTGTCCGGTCTTGTCCTGTCTTGTCTGGGTCTTGTCCGGTCTTGTCCGGTCTTGTCTGGGTCTTGTCCGGTCTTGTCCGGTCTTGTCTGGGTCTTGTCCGGTCTTGTCCGGTCTTGTCTGGGTCTTGTCCGGTCTTGTCCGGTCTTGTCTGGGTCTTGTCCGGTCTTGTCCGGTCTTGTCTGGGTCTTGTCCGGTCTTGTCCGGTCTTGTCCGGTCTTGTCCGGTCTTGTCTGGGTCTTGTCCGGTCTTGTCCGGACTTGTCTGGGTCTTGTCCGGTCTTGTCTGTGTTTGTCCGGTCTTGTCCGGTCTTGTCTGGGTCTTGTCCGGTCTTGTCCGGTCTTGTCTGGGTCTTGTCCGGTCTTGTCCGGTCTTGTCTGGGTCTTGTCCGGTCTTGTCTGGTCTTGTCTGGGTCTTGTCCGGTCTTGTCCGGTCTTGTCTGGGTCTTGTCCGGTCTTGTCCGGACTTGTCTGGGTCTTGTCCGTTCTTGTCTGGGTTTGTCCGGTCTTGTCCGGTCTTGTCTGGGTCTTGTCCGGTCTTGTCCGGTCTTGTCTGGGTCTTGTCCGGTCTTGTCCGGTCTTGTCTGGGTCTTGTCCGGTCTTGTCCGGTCTTGTCTGGTTCTTGTCCGGTCTTGTCCTGTCTTGTCTGGGTCTTGTCCGGTCTTGTCCGGTCTTGTCTGGGTCTTGTCCGGTCTTGTCCGGTCTTGTCTGGGTCTTGTCCGGTCTTGTCCGGTCTTGTCTGGGTCTTGTCCGGTCTTGTCCGGTCTTGTCTGGGTCTTGTCCGGTCTTGTCCGGTCTTGTCTGGGTCTTGTCCGGTCTTGTCCGGTCTTGTCCGGTCTTGTCTGGGTCTTGTCCGGTCTTGTCTGGGTCTTGTCCGGTCTTGTCCTGTCTTGTCTGTGTCATGTCCGGTCTTGTCCGGTCTTGTCTGTGTCTTGTCCGGTCTTGTCCGGTCTTGTCTGGGTCTTGTCTGGTCTTGTCCGGTCTTGTCTGGGTCTTGTCCGGTCTTGTCCGGTCTTGTCTGGGTCTTGTCCGGTCTTTTACGGTCTTGTCTGGGTCTTGTCCGGTCTTGTCCGGTCTTGTCTGGGTCTTGTCCGGACTTGTCTGGGTCTTGTCCGGTCTTGTCCGGTCTTGTCCGGTCTTGTCTGGGTCTTGTCCGGTCTTGTCTGGTCTTGTCTGGGTCTTGTCCGGTCTTGTCCCGTCTTGTCTGGGTCTTGTCCGGTCTTGTCCGGTCTTGTCCGGTCTTGTCTGGGTCTTGTCCGGTCTTGGCTGGGTCTTGTCCGGTCTTGTCCGGTCTTGTCCGGTCTTGTCCGGTCTTGTCCGGTCTTGTCCTGTCTTGTCTGGGTCTCGTCCGGTCTTGTCCGGTCTTGTCTGGGTCTTGTCCGGTCTTGTTCGGTCTTGTCTGGGTCTTGTCCGGTCTTGTCCGGTCTTGTCTGGGTCTTGTCCGGTCTTGTCTGGTTCTTGTCCGGTCTTGTCCGGTCTTGTCTGGGTCTTGTCTGGGTCTTGTCTGGTCTTGTCCGGTCTTGTCTGGGTCTTGTCCGGTCTTGTCCGGTCTTGTCTGGGTCTTGTCCGGTCTTTTCCGGTCTTGTCTTGGTCTTGTCCGGTCTTGTCCGGTCTTGTCCGGTCTTGTCTGGGTCTTGTCCGGACTTGTCTGGGTCTTGTCCGGTCTTGTCCGGTCTTGTCTGGGTCTTGTCCGGTCGTGTCCGGTCTTGTCTGGGTCTTGTCTGGTCTTGTCCGGTCTTGTCTGGGTCTGGTCCGGTCTTGTCCGGTCTTGTCTGGGTCTTGTCCGGTCTTGTCCGGTCTTGTCCTGTCTTGTCTGGGTCTCGTCCGCTCTTGTCCGGTCTTGTCTGGGTCTCGTCCGGTCTTGTCCGGTCTTGTCCGGTCTTGTCCGGTCTTGTCCGGTCTTGTCTGTGTCTCGTCCGGTCTTGTCCGGTCTTGTCTGGGTCTCGTCCGGTCTTGTCCGGTCTTGTCTGGGTCTCGTCCGGTCTTGTCCGGTCTTGTCTGGGACTCGTCCGGTCTTGTCCGGTCTTGTCTGGGTCTCGTCCGGTCTTGTCCAGTCTTGTCTGGGTCTCGTCCGGTCTTGTCCGGTCTTGTCTGGGTCTTGTCCAGTCTTGTCCGGTCTTGTCTGGGTCTTGTCCGGTCTTGTCTGGGTCTTGTCCGGTCTTGTCCGGTCTTGTCTGGGTCTTGTCCGGTCTTGTCCGGTCTTGTCTGGGTCTTGTCCGGTCTTGTCCGGTCTTGTCTGGGTCTTGTCCGGTCTTGTCCGGTCTTGTCCGGTCTTGTCTGGGTCTTGTCCGGTCTTGTCTGGGTCTTGTCCGGTCTTGTCCGGTCTTGTCTGTGTCTTGTCCGGTCTTGTCCGGTCTTGTCTGGGTCTTGTCCGGTCTTGTCTGGTCTTGTCTGGGTCTTGTCCGGTCTTGTCCGGTCTTGTCAGGGTCTTGTCCGGTCTTGTCCGGTCTTGTCTGGGTCTTGTCCGGTCTTGTCCGGTCTTGTCTGGGTCTTGTCCGGTCTTGTCTGGGTCTTGTCCAGTCTTGTCCGGTCTTGTCTGGGTCTTGTCCGGTCTTGACTGGGTCTTGTCCGGTCTTGTCCGGTCTTGTCTTGTCTGGGTCTTGTCTTGTCTGGGTCTTGTCCGGTCTTGTCCGGTCTTATCTGGGTCTTGTCCGGTCTTGTCCGGACTTGTCTGGGTCTTGTCTGGGTCTTGTCCGGTCTTGTCTGAGTCTTGTCCGGACTTGTCCGGTCTTGTCCGGTCTTGTCCGGTCTTGTCTGGGTCTTGTCCGGTCTTGTCCGGACTTGTCTGGGTCTTGTCCGGTCTTGTCTGGGTTTGTCCGGTCTTGTCCGGTCTTGTCTGGGTCTTGTCCGGTCTTGTCCGGTCTTGTCTGGGTCTTGTCCGGTCTTGTCCGGTCTTGTCTGGGTCTTGTCCGGTCTTGTCTGGGTTTGTCCGGTCTTGTCCGGTCTTGTCTGGGTCTTGTCCGGTCTTGTCCGGTCTTGTCTGGGTCTTGTCCGGTCTTGTCCGGTCTTGTCTGGGTCTTGTCCGGTCTTGTCCGGTCTTGTCCGGTCTTGTCCGGTCTTGTCTGGGTCTTGTCCGGTCTTGTCCGGACTTGTCTGGGTCTTGTCCGGTCTTGTCTGTGTTTGTCCGGTCTTGTCCGGTCTTGTCTGGGTCTTGTCCGGTCTTGTCCGGTCTTGTCTGGGTCTTGTCCGGTCTTGTCCGGTCTTGTCTGGGTCTTGTCCGGTCTTGTCTGGTCTTGTCTGGGTCTTGTCCGGTCTTGTCCGGTCTTGTCTGGGTCTTGTCCGGTCTTGTCCGGACTTGTCTGGGTCTTGTCCGGTCTTGTCTGGGTTTGTCCGGTCTTGTCCGGTCTTGTCTGGGTCTTGTCCGGTCTTGTCCGGTCTTGTCTGGGTATTGTCCGGTCTTGTCCGGTCTTGTCTGGGTCTTGTCCGGTCTTGTCCGGTCTTGTCTGGTTCTTGTCCGGTCTTGTCCTGTCTTGTCTGGGTCTTGTCCGGTCTTGTCCGGTCTTGTCTGGGTCTTGTCCGGTCTTGTCCGGTCTTGTCTGGGTCTTGTCCGGTCTTGTCCGGTCTTGTCTGGGTCTTGTCCGGTCTTGTCCGGTCTTGTCTGGGTCTTGTCCGGTCTTGTCCGGTCTTGTCTGGGTCTTGTCCGGTCTTGTCCGGTCTTGTCCGGTCTTGTCTGGGTCTTGTCCGGTCTTGTCTGGGTCTTGTCCGGTCTTGTCCTGTCTTGTCTGTGTCTTGTCCGGTCTTGTCCGGTCTTGTCTGTGTCTTGTCCGGTCTTGTCCGGTCTTGTCTGGGTCTTGTCTGGTCTTGTCCGGTCTTGTCTGGGTCTTGTCCGGTCTTGTCCGGTCTTGTCTGGGTCTTGTCCGGTCTTTTCCGGTCTTGTCTGGGTCTTGTCCGGTCTTGTCCGGTCTTGTCCGGTCTTGTCTGGGTCTTGTCCGGACTTGTCTGGGTCTTGTCCGGTCTTGTCCGGTCTTGTCCGGTCTTGTCTGGGTCTTGTCCGGTCTTGTCTGGTCTTGTCTGGGTCTTGTCCGGTCTTGTCCCGTCTTGTCTGGGTCTTGTCCGGTCTTGTCCGGTCTTGTCCGGTCTTGTCTGGGTCTTGTCCGGTCTTGGCTGGGTCTTGTCCGGTCTTGTCCGGTCTTGTCCGGTCTTGTCCGGTCTTGTCCGGTCTTGTCCTGTCTTGTCTGGGTCTCGTCCGGTCTTGTCCGGTCTTGTCTGGGTCTTGTCCGGTCTTGTTCGGTCTTGTCTGGGTCTTGTCCGGTCTTGTCCGGTCTTGTCTGGGTCTTGTCCGGTCTTGTCTGGTTCTTGTCCGGTCTTGTCCGGTCTTGTCTGGGTCTTGTCTGGGTCTTGTCTGGTCTTGTCCGGTCTTGTCTGGGTCTTGTCCGGTCTTGTCCGGTCTTGTCTGGGTCTTGTCCGGTCTTTTCCGGTCTTGTCTTGGTCTTGTCCGGTCTTGTCCGGTCTTGTCCGGTCTTGTCTGGGTCTTGTCCGGACTTGTCTGGGTCTTGTCCGGTCTTGTCCGGTCTTGTCTGGGTCTTGTCCGGTCGTGTCCGGTCTTGTCTGGGTCTTGTCTGGTCTTGTCCGGTCTTGTCTGGGTCTGGTCCGGTCTTGTCCGGTCTTGTCTGGGTCTTGTCCGGTCTTGTCCGGTCTTGTCCTGTCTTGTCTGGGTCTCGTCCGCTCTTGTCCGGTCTTGTCTGGGTCTCGTCCGGTCTTGTCCGGTCTTGTCCGGTCTTGTCCGGTCTTGTCTGGGTCTCGTCCGGTCTTGTCCGGTCTTGTCTGGGTCTTGTCCGGTCTTGTCCGGTCTTGTCTGGGTCTCGTCCGGTCTTGTCCGGTCTTGTCTGGGTCTCGTCCGGTCTTGTCCGGTCTTGTCTGGGTCTTGTCCAGTCTTGTCCGGTATTGTCTGGGTCTTGTCCGGTCTTGTCTGGGTCTTGTCCGGTCTTGTCCGGTCTTGTCTGGGTCTTGTCCGGTCTTGTCCGGTCTTGTCTGGGTCTTGTCCGGTCTTGTCCGGTCTTGTCTGGGTCTTGTCCGGTCTTGTCCGGTCTTGTCCGGTCTTGTCTGGGTCTTGTCCGGTCTTGTCTGGGTCTTGTCCGGTCTTGTCCGGTCTTGTCTGTGTCTTGTCCGGTCTTGTCCGGTCTTGTCTGGGTCTTGTCCGGTCTTGTCTGGTCTTGTCTGGGTCTTGTCCGGTCTTGCCCGGTCTTGTCAGGGTCTTGTCCGGTCTTGTCCGGTCTTGTCTGGGTCTTGTCCGGTCTTGTCCGGTCTTGTCTGGGTCTTGTCCGGTCTTGTCTGGGTCTTGTCCAGTCTTGTCCGGTCTTGTCTGGGTCTTGTCCGGTCTTGACTGGGTCTTGTCCGGTCTTGTCCGGTCTTGTCTTGTCTGGGTCTTGTCTTGTCTGGGTCTTGTCCGGTCTTGTCCGGTCTTATCTGGGTCTTGTCCGGTCTTGTCCGGACTTGTCTGGGTCTTGTCTGGGTCTTGTCCGGTCTTGTCTGAGTCTTGTCCGGACTTGTCCGGTCTTGTCCGGTCTTGTCCGGTCTTGTCTGGGTCTTGTCCGGTCTTGTCCGGACTTGTCTGGGTCTTGTCCGGTCTTGTCTGGGTTTGTCCGGTCTTGTCCGGTCTTGTCTGGGTCTTGTCCGGTCTTGTCCGGTCTTGTCTGGGTCTTGTCCGGTCTTGTCCGGTCTTGTCTGGGTCTTGTCCGGTCTTGTCTGGGTTTGTCCGGTCTTGTCCGGTCTTGTCTGGGTCTTGTCCGGTCTTGTCCGGTCTTGTCTGGGTCTTGTCCGGTCTTGTCCGGTCTTGTCTGGGTCTTGTCTGGTCTTGTCCGGTCTTGTCTGGGTCTTGTCCGGTCTTGTCCGGTCTTGTCTGGTCTTGTCTGGGTCTTGTCCGGTCTTGTCCGGTCTTGACTGGGTCTTGACTGGGTCTTGTCCGGTCTTGTCTGGTTCTTGTCCGGTCTTGTCCTGTCTTGTCTGGGTCTTGTCCGGTCTTGTCCGGTCTTGTCTGGGTCTTGTCCTGTCTTGTCCGGTCTTGTCTGGGTCTTGTCCGGTCTTGTCCGGTCTTGTCTGGGTCTTGTCCGGTCTTGTCCGGTCTTGTCTGGGTCTTGTCCGGTCTTGTCCGGTCTTGTCTGGGTCTTGTCCGGTCTTGTCCGGTCTTGTCCGGTCTTGTCCGGTCTTGTCTGGGTCTTGTCCGGTCTTGTCCGGACTTGTCTGGGTCTTGTCCGGTCTTGTCTGGGTTTGTCCGGTCTTGTCCGGTCTTGTCTGGGTCTTGTCCGGTCTTGTCCGGTCTTGTCTGGGTCTTGTCCGGTCTTGTCCGGTCTTGTCTGGGTCTTGTCCGGTCTTGTCCGGTCTTGTCTGGGTCTTGTCCGGTCTTGTCCGGTCTTGTCTGGGTCTTGTCCGGTCTTGTCCGGTCTTGTCTGGTTCTTGTCCGGTCTTGTCCTGTCTTGTCTGGGTCTTGTCCGGTCTTGTCCGGTCTTGTCTGGGTCTTGTCCGGTCTTGTCCGGTCTTGTCTGGGTCTTGTCCGGTCTTGTCCGGTCTTGTCTGGGTCTTGTCCGGTCTTGACTGGGTCTTGTCCGGTCTTGTCCGGTCTTGTCTTGTCTGGGTCTTGTCTTGTCTGGGTCTTGTCCGGTCTTGTCCGGTCTTATCTGGGTCTTGTCCGGTCTTGTCCGGACTTGTCTGGGTCTTGTCTGGGTCTTGTCCGGTCTTGTCTGAGTCTTGTCCGGACTTGTCCGGTCTTGTCCGGTCTTGTCCGGTCTTGTCTGGGTCTTGTCCGGTCTTGTCCGGACTTGTCTGGGTCTTGTCCGGTCTTGTCTGGGTTTGTCCGGTCTTGTCCGGTCTTGTCTGGGTCTTGTCCGGTCTTGTCCGGTCTTGTCTGGGTCTTGTCCGGTCTTGTCCGGTCTTGTCTGGGTCTTGTCCGGTCTTGTCTGGGTTTGTCCGGTCTTGTCCGGTCTTGTCTGGGTCTTGTCCGGTCTTGTCCGGTCTTGTCTGGGTCTTGTCCGGTCTTGTCCGGTCTTGTCTGGGTCTTGTCTGGTCTTGTCCGGTCTTGTCTGGGTCTTGTCCGGTCTTGTCCGGTCTTGTCTGGTCTTGTCTGGGTCTTGTCCGGTCTTGTCCGGTCTTGACTGGGTCTTGACTGGGTCTTGTCCGGTCTTGTCTGGTTCTTGTCCGGTCATGTCCTGTCTTGTCTGGGTCTTGTCCGGTCTTGTCCGGTCTTGTCTGGGTCTTGTCCGGTCTTGTCCGGTCTTGTCTGGGTCTTGTCCGGTCTTGTCCGGTCTTGTCTGGGTCTTGTCCTGTCTTGTCCGGTCTTGTCTGGGTCTTGTCCGGTCTTGTCCGGTCTTGTCTGGGTCTTGTCCGGTCTTGTCCGGTCTTGTCCGGTCTTGTCCGGTCTTGTCTGGGTCTTGTCCGGTCTTGTCCGGACTTGTCTGGGTCTTGTCCGGTCTTGTCTGGGTTTGTCCGGTCTTGTCCGGTCTTGTCTGGGTCTTGTCCGGTCTTGTCCGGTCTTGTCTGGGTCTTGTCCGGTCTTGTCCGGTCTTGTCTGGGTCTTGTCCGGTCTTGTCCGGTCTTGTCTGGGTCTTGTCCGGTCTTGTCCGGTCTTGTCTGGGTCTTGTCCGGTCTTGTCCGGTCTTGTCTGGTTCTTGTCCGGTCTTGTCCTGTCTTGTCTGGGTCTTGTCCGGTCTTGTCCGGTCTTGTCTGGGTCTTGTCCGGTCTTGTCCGGTCTTGTCTGGGTCTTGTCCGGTCTTGTCCGGTCTTGTCTGGGTCTTGTCCGGTCTTGTCCGGTCTTGTCTGGGTCTTGTCCGGTCTTGTCCGGTCTTGTCTGGGTCTTGTCCGGTCTTGTCCGGTCTTGTCCGGTCTTGTCTGGGTCTTGTCCGGTCTTGTCTGGGTCTTGTCCGGTCCTTGTCCGGTCTTGTCCTGTCTTGTCTGTGTCTTGTCCGGTCTTGTCCGGTCTTGTCTGTGTCTTGTCCGGTCTTGTCCGATCTTGTCTGGGTCTTGTCCGGTCTTGTCCGGTCTTGTCCGGTCTTGTCTGGGTCTTGTCCGGTCTTGTCTGGGTCTTGTTCGGTCTTGTCCGGTCTTGTCCGGTCTTGTCTGTGTCTTGTCCGGTCTTGTCCGGTCTTGTCTGTGTCTTGTCCGGTCTTGTCCTGTCTTGTCTGGGTCTTGTCCGGTCTTGTCCGGTCTTGTCCGGTCTTGTCTGGGTCTTGTCCGGTCTTGTCCGGTCTTGTCTGGGTCTTGTCCGGTCTTGTCCGGTCTTGTCTGGGTCTTGTCCGGTCTTGACTGGGTCTTGTCCGGTCTTGTCCGGTCTTGTCTTGTCTGGGTCTTGTCCGGTCTTGTCTTGTCTGGGTCTTGTCCGGTCTTGTCCGGTCTTGTCTGGGTCTTGTCCGGTCTTGTCTGGGTCATGTCCGGTCTTGTCCGGTCTTGTCCGGTCTTGTCTGGGTCTTGTCCGGTCTTGTCTGGGTCTTGTCCGGTCTTGTCCGGTCTTGTCTGGGTCTTGTCCGATCTTATGTGGGTCTTGTCCGGTCTTGTCTGGGTCTTGTCCGGTCTTGTCCGGTCTTGTTCGGTCTTGTCTGGGTCTTGTCCGGTCTTGTCCTGTCTTGTCTGGGTCTTGTCCGGTCTTGTCCGGTCTTGTCTGGGTCTTGTCCGGTCTTGTCCGGTCTTGTCTGGGTCTTGTCCGGTCTTGTCCGGTCTTGTCTGGGTCTTGTCCGGTCTTGACTGGGTCTTGTCCGGTCTTGTCCGGTCTTGTCTTGTCTGGGTCTTGTCCGGTCTTGTCTTGTCTGGGTCTTGTCCGGTCTTGTCCGGTCTTGTCTGGGTCTTGTCCGGTCTTGTCTGGGTCTTGTCCGGTCTTGTCTTGTCTGGGTCTTGTCCGGTCTTGTCCGGTCTTGTCCGGTCTTGTCCGGTCTTGTCCGGTCTTGTCTGGATCTCGTCCGGTCTTGTCCGGTCTTGTCCGGTCTTGTCTGGGTCTTGTCCGGTCTTGTCCGGTGTTGTTTGGGTCTTGTCCGGTCTTGTCCGGTGTTGTCTGGGTCTTGTCCGGTCTTGTCCGGTGTTGTCTGGGTCTTGTCCGGTCTTGTCCGGTCTTGTCTGTGTCTTGTCCGGTCTTGTCTGGTCTTGTCTGGGTCTTGTCCGGTCTTGTCCGGTCTTGTCTGGGCCTTGTCCGGTCTTGTCCGGGCCTTGTCCGGTCTTGTCCGGTCTTGTCTGGGTCTTGTCCGGGTCTTGTCCGGTCTTGTCCGGTCTTGTCTGGGTCTTGTCCGGTCTTGTCCGGTCTTGTCTGGGTCTTGTCCGGTCTTGTCCGGTCTTGTCTGGGTCTTGTCCGGTCTTGTCCGGTCTTGTCTGGTCTTGTCCGGTCTTGTCCGGTCTTGTCCGGTCTTGTCTGGGTCTTGTCCGGTCTTGTCAGGTCTTGTCCGGGTCTTGTCCGGGTCTTGTCCGGGTCTTGTCCGGTCTTGTCCGGGTCTTGTCCGGTCTTGTCCGGTCTTGTCCGGGTCTTGTCCGGGTCTTGTCCGGTCTTGTCCGGTCTTGTCCGGGTCTTGTCCGGTCTTGTCTGCGTCTTGTCCGGTCTTGTCTGGGTCTTGTCCGGTCTTGTCCGGTCTTGTCTGGGTCTTGTCCGGTCTTGTCTGGGTCTTGTCCGGTCTTGTCCGGTCTTGTCTGGGTCTTGTCCGGTCTTGTCCGGTCTTGTCTGGGTCTTGTCCGGTCTTGTCCGGTCTTGTTCGGTCTTGTCTGGGTCTTGTCCGGTCTTGTCCTGTCTTGTCTGGGTCTTGTCCGGTCTTGTCCGGTCTTGTCTGGGTCTTGTCCGGTCTTGTCCGGTCTTGTCTGGGTCTTGTCCGGTCTTGTCCGGTCTTGTCTGGGTCTTGTCCGGTCTTGACTGGGTCTTGTCCGGTCTTGACTGGGTCTTGTCCGGTCTTGTCCGGTCTTGTCTTGTCTGGGTCTTGTCCGGTCTTGTCTTGTCTGGGTCTTGTCCGGTCTTGTCCGGTCTTGTCTGGGTCTTGTCCGGTCTTGTCTGGGTCTTGTCCGGTCTTGTCTTGTCTGGGTCTTGTCCGGTCTTGTCCGGTCTTGTCCGGTCTTGCCCAGTCTTGTCCGGTCTTGTCCGGTCTTGTCCGGTCTTGTCTGGATCTCGTCCGGTCTTGTCCGGTCTTGTCCGGTCTTGTCTGGGTCTTGTCCGGTCTTGTCTGTTGTTGTCTGGGTCTTGTCCGGTCTTGTCCGGTGTTGTCTGGGTCTTGTCCGGTCTTGTCCGGTGTTGTCTGGGTCTTGTCCGGTCTTGTCCGGTCTTGTCTGTGTCTTGTCCGGTCTTGTCTGGTCTTGTCTGGGTCTTGTCCGGTCTTGTCCGGTCTTGTCTGGGCCTTGTCCGGTCTTGTCCGGGCCTTGTCCGGTCTTGTCCCGTCTTGTCTGGGTCTTGTCCGGGTCTTGTCCGGTCTTGTCCGGTCTTGTCTGGGTCTTGTCCGGTCTTGTCCGGTCTTGTCCGGGTCTTGTCCGGGTCTTGTCCGGTCTTGTCCGGTCTTGTCAGGTCTTGTCCGGGTCTTGTCCGGGTCTTGTCCGGGTCTTGTCCGGGTCTTGTCCGGGTCTTGTCCGGTCTTGTCCGGGTCTTGTCCGATCTTGTCCGGTCTTGTCCGGGTCTTGTCCGGGTCTTGTCCGGTCTTGTCCGGTCTTGTCCGGGTCTTGTCCGGTCTTGTCTGCGTCTTGTCCGGTCTTGTCTGGGTCTTGTCCGGTCTTGTCCGGTCTTGTCTGGGTCTTGTCCGGTCTTGTCTGGGTCTTGTCCGGTCTTGTCCGGTCTTGTCTGGGTCTTGTCCGGTCTTGTCCGGTCTTGTCTGGGTCTTGTCCGGTCTTGTCCGGTCTTGTTCGGTCTTGTCTGGGTCTTGTCCGTTCTTGTCCTGTCTTGTCTGGGTCTTGTCCGGTCTTGTCCGGTCTTGTCTGGGTCTTGTCCGGTCTTGTCCGGTCTTGTCTGGGTCTTGTCCGGTCTTGTCCGGTCTTGTCTGGGTCTTGTCCGGTCTTGACTGGGTCTTGTCCGGTCTTGTCCGGTCTTGTCTTGTCTGGGTCTTGTCCGGTCTTGTCTTGTCTGGGTCTTGTCCGGTCTTGTCCGGTCTTGTCTGGGTCTTGTCCGGTCTTGTCTGGGTCTTGTCCGGTCTTGTCTTGTCTGGGTCTTGTCCGGTCTTGTCCGGTCTTGTCCGGTCTTGCCCAGTCTTGTCCGGTCTTGTCCGGTCTTGTCCGGTCTTGTCTGGATCTCGTCCGGTCTTGTCCGGTCTTGTCCGGTCTTGTCTGGGTCTTGTCCGGTCTTGTCTGGTGTTGTCTGGGTCTTGTCCGGTCTTGTCCGGTGTTGTCTGGGTCTTGTCCGGTCTTGTCCGGTGTGGTCTGGGTCTTGTCCGGTCTTGTCCGGTCTTGTCTGTGTCTTGTCCGGTCTTGTCTGGTCTTGTCTGGGTCTTGTCCGGTCTTGTCCGGTCTTGTCTGGGCCTTGTCCGGTCTTGTCCGGGCCTTGTCCGGTCTTGTCCGGTCTTGTCTGGGTCTTGTCCGGGTCTTGTCCGGTCTTGTCCGGTCTTGTCTGGGTCTTGTCCGGTCTTGTCCGGTCTTGTCTGGGTCTTGACCGGGTCTTGTCCGGTCTTGTCCGGTCTTGTCAGGTCTTGTCCGGGTCTTGTCCGGGTCTTGTCCGGGTCTTGTCCGGGTCTTGTCCGGTCTTGTCCGGGTCTTGTCCGGTCTTGTCCGGTCTTGTCCGGGTCTTGTCCGGGTCTTGTCCGGTCTTGTCCGGTCTTGTCCGGGTCTTCTCCGGTCTTGTCTGCGTCTTGTCCG
Organism: Rhinoraja longicauda; assembly: GCF_053455715.1. Lineage (NCBI taxonomy): Eukaryota > Metazoa > Chordata > Chondrichthyes > Rajiformes > Arhynchobatidae > Rhinoraja > Rhinoraja longicauda. Next base: position 57,758 of record NW_027601573.1, read on the forward strand.
GTCTTGTCTGGGTCTTGTCCGGTCTTGTCCGGTCTTGTCTGGGTCTTGTCCGGTCTTGTCTGGGTCTTGTCCGGTCTTGTCCGGTCTTGTCTGGGTCTTGTCCGGTCTTGTCCGGTCTTGTCTGGGTCTTGTCCGGTCTTGTCCGGTCTTGTTCGGTCTTGTCTGGGTCTTGTCCGGTCTTGTCCTGTCTTGTCTGGGTCTTGTCCGGTCTTGTCCGGTCTTGTCTGGGTCTTGTCCGGTCTTGTCCGGTCTTGTCTGGGTCTTGTCCGGTCTTGTCCGGTCTTGTCTGGGTCTTGTCCGGTCTTGACTGGGTCTTGTCCGGTCTTGTCCGGTCTTGTCTTGTCTGGGTCTTGTCCGGTCTTGTCTTGTCTGGGTCTTGTCCGGTCTTGTCCGGTCTTGTCTGGGTCTTGTCCGGTCTTGTCTGGGTCTTGTCCGGTCTTGTCTTGTCTGGGTCTTGTCCGGTCTTGTCCGGTCTTGTCCGGTCTTGCCCAGTCTTGTCCGGTCTTGTCCGGTCTTGTCCGGTCTTGTCTGGATCTCGTCCGGTCTTGTCCGGTCTTGTCCGGTCTTGTCTGGGTCTTGTCCGGTCTTGTCTGGTGTTGTCTGGGTCTTGTCTGGTCTTGTCCGGTGTTGTCTGGGTCTTGTCCGGTCTTGTCCGGTGTTGTCTGGGTCTTGTCCGGTCTTGTCCGGTCTTGTCTGTGTCTTGTCCGGTCTTGTCTGGTCTTGTCTGGGTCTTGTCCGGTCTTGTCCGGTCTTGTCTGGGCCTTGTCCGGTCTTGTCCGGGCCTTGTCCGGTCTTGTCCGGTCTTGTCTGGGTCTTGTCCGGGTCTTGTCCGGTCTTGTCCGGTCTTGTCTGGGTCTTGTCCGGTCTTGTCCGTTCTTGTCTGGGTCTTGTCCGGTCTTGTCCGGTCTTGTCTGGGTCTTGTCCGGTCTTGTCCTTTCTTGTCTGGTCTTGTCCGGTATTGTCCGGTCTTGTCCGGTCTTGTCTGGGTCTTGTCCGGTCTTGTCCGGTCTTGTCCGGGTCTTGTCCGGGTCTTGTCCAGTCTTGTCCGGTCTTGTCAGGTCTTGTCCGGGTCATGTCCGGGTCTTGTCCGGGTCTTGTCCGGGTCTTGTCCGGTCTTGTCCGGGTCTTGTCCGGTCTTGTCCGGTCTTGTCCGGGTCTTGTCCGGTCTTGTCCGGTCTTGTCCGGGTCTTGTCCGGTCTTGTCTGCGTCTTGTCCGGTCTTGTCTGGGTCTTGTCCGGTCTTGTCCGGTCTTGTCTGGGTCTTGTCCGGTCTTGTCTGGGTCTTGTCCGGTCTTGTCCGGTCTTGTCTGGGTCTTGTCCGGTCTTGTCCGGTCTTGTGTGGGTCTTGTCTGGTATTGTCCGGTCTTGTCCGGTCTTGTCTGAGTCTTGTCCGGTCTTGTCCGGGTCTTGTCCGGTCTTGTCCGGCCTTGTCCGGGTCTTGTCCGGTCTTGTCCGGCCTTGTCCGGGTCTTGTCCGGCCTTGTCTGGGTGTTGTCCGGTGTTGTCCGGCCTTGTCTGGGTCTTGTCCGGTCTTGTCCGGCCTTGTCTGGTCTTGTCCGGTCTTGTCTGGGTCTCGTCCGGTCTTGTCCGGTCTTGTCCGGTCTTGTCTGGGTCTCGTCCGGTCTTGTCCGGTCATGTCCGGTCTTGTCTGTGTCTCGTCCGGTCTTGTCCGGTCTTGTCTGGGTCTCGTCCGTTCTTGTCCGGTCTTGTCTGGGTCTCGTCCGGTCTTGTCCGGTCTTGTCTGGGTCTCGTCCGGTCTTGTCCGGTCTTGTCTGGGTCTCGTCCGGTCTTGTCCGGTCTTGTCCGGTCTTGTCCGGTCTTGTCTGGGTCTCGTCCGGTCTTGTCCGGTCTTGTCCGGTCTTGTCTGTGTCTTGTCCGGTCTTGTCCGGTCTTGTCTGGGTCTTGTCCGGTCTTGTCCGGTCTTGTCTGGGTCTTGTCCGGTCTTGTCCGTGTCTTGTCCGGTCTTGTCCGATCTTGTCTGGGTCTTGTCCGGTCTTGTCCGGTCTTGTCCGGGTCTTGTCCGGTCTTGTCCGGTCTTGTCCGGGTCTTGTCCGGTCTTGTCCGGTCTTGTCCGGGTCTTGTCCGGTCTTGTCTGGGTCTTGTCCGGTCTTGTCCGTTCTTGTCCGGTTCTTGTCTGGGTCTTGTCCGGTCTTGTCTGGGTTTTGTCTGGTCTTGTCCGGTCTTGTCCGGTCTTGTCTGGGTCTTGTCTCGGTCTTGTCCGGTCTTGTCTGGGTCTTGTCCGGTCTTGTCCGGTCTTGTCTGGGTCTTGTCCGGTCTTGTCTGGGTCTTGTCCGGTCTTGTCTGTGTCTTGCCCGGTCTTGTCTGGGTCTTCTCCGGTCTTGTCCGGTCTTGTCTGGGTCTTGTCTAGGTCTTGTCCGGTCTTGTCTGGGTCTTGTCTGGGTTTTGTCCGGTCTTGTCCGGTCTTGTCTGGGTCTTTTCCGGTCTTGTCCGGTCTTGACTGGGTCTTTACTGGGTCTTGTCCGGTCTTGTCTGGTTCTTGTCCGGTCTTGTCCTGTCTTGTCTGGGTCTTGTCCGGTCTTGTCCGGTCTTGTCTGGGTCTTGTCCGGTCTTGTCCGGTCTTGTCTGGGTCTTGTCCGGTCTTGTCCGGTCTTGTCTGGGTCTTGTCCGGTCTTGTCCGGTCTTGTCTGGGTCTTGTCCGGTCTTGTCCGGTCATGTCCGGTCTTGTCTGGGTCTTGTCCGGTCTTGTCTGTGTCTTGTCCGGTCTTGTCCGGTCTTGTCCGGTCTTGTCTGTGTCTTGTCCGGTCTTGTCTGTGTCTTGTCCGGTCTTGTCCGGTCTTGTCTGGGTCTTGTCCGGTCTTGTCCGGTCTTGTCTGGGTCTTGTCCGGTCTTGTCCGGGCTTGTCTGGGTCTTGTCCGGTCTTGTCCGGTCTTGTCTGGGTCTTGTCCGGTCTTGTCCGGTCTTGTCTGGGTCTTGTCCGGTCTTGACTGGGTCTTGTCCGGTCTTGTCCGGTCTTGTCTTGTCTGGGTCTTGTCCGGTCTTGTCCGGTCTTGTCTGGGTCTTGTCCGGTCTTGTCTGGGTCTTGTCCGGTCTTGTCCGGTCTTGTCCGGTCTTGTCTGGGTCTTGTCCGGTCTTGTCTGCGTCTTGTCCGGTCTTGTCCGGTCTTGTCTGGGTCTTGTCCGGTCTTATGTGGGTCTTGTCCGGTCTTGTCTGGGTCTTGTCCGGTCTTGTCCGGTCTTGTCCGGTCTTGTCCGTGTCTTGTCCGGTCTTGTCCGATCTTGTCTGGGTCTTGTCCGGTCTTGTCCGGTCTTGTCCGGGTCTTGTCCGGTCTTGTCCGGTCTTGTCCGGGTCTTGTCCGGTCTTGTCCGGTCTTGTCCGGGTCTTGTCCGGTCTTGTCTGGGTCTTGTCCGGTCTTGTCCGTTCTTGTCCGGTTCTTGTCTGGGTCTTGTCCGGTCTTGTCTGGGTTTTGTCTGGTCTTGTCCGGTCTTGTCCGGTCTTGTCTGGGTCTTGTCTCGGTCTTGTCCGGTCTTGTCTGGGTCTTGTCCGGTCTTGTCCGGTCTTGTCTGGGTCTTGTCCGGTCTTGTCTGGGTCTTGTCCGGTCTTGTCTGTGTCTTGCCCGGTCTTGTCTGGGTCTTCTCCGGTCTTGTCCGGTCTTGTCTGGGTCTTGTCTAGGTCTTGTCCGGTCTTGTCTGGGTCTTGTCTGGGTTTTGTCCGGTCTTGTCCGGTCTTGTCTGGGTCTTTTCCGGTCTTGTCCGGTCTTGACTGGGTCTTTACTGGGTCTTGTCCGGTCTTGTCTGGTTCTTGTCTGGTCTTGTCCTGTCTTGTCTGGGTCTTGTCCGGTCTTGTCCGGTCTTGTCTGGGTCTTGTCCGGTCTTGTCCGGTCTTGTCTGGGTCTTGTCCGGTCTTGTCCGGTCTTGTCTGGGTCTTGTCCGGTCTTGTCCGGTCTTGTCTGGGTCTTGTCCGGTCTTGTCCGGTCATGTCCGGTCTTGTCTGGGTCTTGTCCGGTCTTGTCTGTGTCTTGTCCGGTCTTGTCCGGTCTTGTCCGGTCTTGTCTGTGTCTTGTCCGGTCTTGTCTGTGTCTTGTCCGGTCTTGTCCGGTCTTGTCTGGGTCTTGTCCGGTCTTGTCCGGTCTTGTCTGGGTCTTGTCCGGTCTTGTCCGGGCTTGTCTGGGTCTTGTCCGGTCTTGTCCGGTCTTGTCTGGGTCTTGTCCGGTCTTGTCCGGTCTTGTCTGGGTCTTGTCCGGTCTTGACTGGGTCTTGTCCGGTCTTGTCCGGTCTTGTCTTGTCTGGGTCTTGTCCGGTCTTGTCCGGTCTTGTCTGGGTCTTGTCCGGTCTTGTCTGGGTCTTGTCCGGTCTTGTCCGGTCTTGTCCGGTCTTGTCTGGGTCTTGTCCGGTCTTGTCTGCGTCTTGTCCGGTCTTGTCCGGTCTTGTCTGGGTCTTGTCCGGTCTTATGTGGGTCTTGTCCGGTCTTGTCTGGGTCTTGTCCGGTCTTGTCCGGTCTTGTCCGGTCTTGTCTGTGTCTTGTCCGGTCTTGTCCGGTCTTGTCTGGGTCTTGTCCGGTCTTGTCCGGGTCTTGTCCGGTCTTGTCCGGTCTTGGCCGGTCTTGTCCGGGTCTTGTCCGGTCTTGTCCGGTCTTGTCCAGTCTTGTCCGGTCTTGTCCGGTCTTGTCCGGTCTTGTCTGGATCTCGTCCGGTCTTGTCCGGTCTTGTCCGGTCTTGTCTGGGTCTTGTCCGGTCTTGTCCGGTGTTGTCTGGATCTTGTCCGGTCTTGTCCGGTGTTGTCTGGGTCTTGTCCGGTCTTGTCCGGTGTTGTCTGGGTCTTGTCCGGTCTTGTCCGGTCTTGTCTGTGTCTTGTCCGGTCTTGTCCGGTCTTGTCTGGGTCTTGTCCGGTCTTGTCCGGTCTTGTCTGGGCCTTGTCCGGTCTTGTCCGGGCCTTGCCGGTCTTGTCTGGTCTTGTCTGGGTCTTGTCCGGTCTTGTCCGGTCTTGTCTGGGTCTTGTCCGGTCTTGTCCGGTCTTGTCTGGGTCTTGTTCGTTCTTGTCCGGTCTTGTCTGGGTCTTGTCCGGTCTTGTCCGGTCTTGTCTGGGTCTTGTCCGGTCTTGTCCGGTCTTGTATGGGTCTTGTCCGGTCTTGTCCGGTCTTGTCTGGTCTTGTCCGGTCTTGTCCGGTCTTGTCCGGTCTTGTCTGGGTCTTGTCCGGTCTTGTCCGGTCTTGTCTGGGTCTTGTCCGGTCTTGTCTTGTCTGGTCTTGTCTGGGTCTTGTCCGGTCTTGTCTGGGTCTTGTCCGGTCTTGTCTTGTCTGGGTCTTGTCCGGTCTTGTCCGGTCTTGTCCGGTCTTGCCCAGTCTTGTCCGGTCTTGTCCGGTCTTGTCCGGTCTTGTCTGGATCTCGTCCGGTCTTGTCCGGTCTTGTCCGGTCTTGTCTGGGTCTTGTCCGGTCTTGTCCGGTGTTGTCTGGGTCTTGTCCGGTCTTGTCCGGTGTTGTCTGGGTCTTGTCCGGTCTTGTCCGGTGTTGTCTGGGTCTTGTCCGGTCTTGTCCGGTCTTGTCTGTGTCTTGTCCGGTCTTGTCTGGTCTTGTCTGGGTCTTGTCCGGTCTTGTCCGGTCTTGTCTGGGCCTTGTCCGGTCTTGTCCGGGCCTTGTCCGGTCTTGTCCGGTCTTGTCTGGGTCTTGTCCGGGTCTTGTCCGGTCTTGTCCGGTCTTGTCTGGGTCTTGTCCGGTCTTGTCCGGTCTTGTCTGGGTCTTGTCCGGTCTTGTCCGGTCTTGTCTGGGTCTTGTCCGGTCTTGTCCGGTCTTGTCTGGTCTTGTCCGGTCTTGTCCGGTCTTGTCCGGTCTTGTCTGGGTCTTGTCCGGTCTTGTCCGGTCTTGTCCGGGTCTTGTCCGGGTCTTGTCCGGTCTTGTCCGGTCTTGTCAGGTCTTGTCCGGGTCTTGTCCGGGTCTTGTCCGGGTCTTGTCCGGGTCTTGTCCGGTCTTGTCCGGGTCTTGTCCGGTCTTGTCCGGTCTTGTCCGGGTCTTGTCCGGGTCTTGTCCGGTCTTGTCCGGTCTTGTCCGGGTCTTGTCCGGTCTTGTCTGCGTCTTGTCCGGTCTTGTCTGGGTCTTGTCCGGTCTTGTCCGGTCTTGTCTGGGTCTTGTCCGGTCTTGTCTGGGTCTTGTCCGGTCTTGTCCGGTCTTGTCTGGGTCTTGTCCGGTCTTGTCCGGTCTTGTCTGGGTCTTGTCCGGTCTTGTCCGGTCTTGTTCGGTCTTGTCTGGGTCTTGTCCGGTCTTGTCCTGTCTTGTCTGGGTCTTGTCCGGTCTTGTCCGGTCTTGTCTGGGTCTTGTCCGGTCTTGTCCGGTCTTGTCTGGGTCTTGTCCGGTCTTGTCCGGTCTTGTCTGGGTCTTGTCCGGTCTTGACTGGGTCTTGTCCGGTCTTGTCCGGTCTTGTCTTGTCTGGGTCTTGTCCGGTCTTGTCTTGTCTGGGTCTTGTCCGGTCTTGTCCGGTCTTGTCTGGGTCTTGTCCGGTCTTGTCTGGGTCTTGTCCGGTCTTGTCTTGTCTGGGTCTTGTCCGGTCTTGTCCGGTCTTGTCCGGTCTTGCCCAGTCTTGTCCGGTCTTGTCCGGTCTTGTCCGGTCTTGTCTGGATCTCGTCCGGTCTTGTCCGGTCTTGTCCGGTCTTGTCTGGGTCTTGTCCGGTCTTGTCTGGTGTTGTCTGGGTCTTGTCCGGTCTTGTCCGGTGTTGTCTGGGTCTTGTCCGGTCTTGTCCGGTGTTGTCTGGGTCTTGTCCGGTCTTGTCCGGTCTTGTCTGTGTCTTGTCCGGTCTTGTCTGGTCTTGTCTGGGTCTTGTCCGGTCTTGTCCGGTCTTGTCTGGGCCTTGTCTGGGTCTTGTCCGGTCTTGTCCGGTCTTGTCTGGGTCTTGTCCGGTCTTGTCCGGTCTTGTCTGGGTCTTGTCCGGGTCTTGTCCGGTCTTGTCCGGTCTTGTCTGGGTCTTGTCCGGTCTTGTCCGGTCTTGTCTGGGTCTTGTCCGGTCTTGTCCGGTCTTGTCTGGGTCTTGTCCGGTCTTGTCCGGTCTTGTCTGGTCTTGTCCGGTCTTGTCCGGTCTTGTCCGGTCTTGTCTGGGTCTTGTCCGGTCTTGTCCGGTCTTGTCCGGGTCTTGTCCGGGTCTTGTCCAGTCTTGTCCGGTCTTGTCAGGTCTTGTCCGGGTCTTGTCCGGGTCTTGTCCGGGTCTTGGCCGGGTCTTGTCCGGTCTTGTCCGGGTCTTGTCCGGTCTTGTCCGGTCTTGTCCGGGTCTTGTCCGGTCTTGTCCGGTCTTGTCCGGGTCTTGTCCGGTCTTGTCTGCGTCTTGTCCGGTCTTGTCTGGGTCTTGTCCGGTCTTGTCCGGTCTTGTCTGGGTCTTGTCCGGTCTTGTCTGGGTCTTGTCCGGTCTTGTCCGGTCTTGTCTGGGTCTTGTCCGGTCTTGTCCGGTCTTGTCTGGGTCTTGTCCGGTCTTGTCCGGTCTTGTCTGGGTCTTGTCCGGTCTTGTCCGGTCTTGTCTGGTCTTGTCCGGTCTTGTCCGGTCTTGTCCGGTCTTGTCTGGGTCTTGTCCGGTCTTGTCCGGTCTTGTCCGGGTCTTGTCCAGTCTTGTCCGGTCTTGTCAGGTCTTGTCCGGGTCTTGTCCGGGTCTTGTCCGGGTCTTGTCCGGGTCTTGTCCGGTCTTGTCCGGGTCTTGTCCGGTCTTGTCCGGTCTTGTCCGGGTCTTGTCCGGTCTTGTCCGGTCTTGTCCGGGTCTTGTCCGGTCTTGTCTGCGTCTTGTCCGGTCTTGTCTGGGTCTTGTCCGGTCTTGTCCGGTCTTGTCTGGGTCTTGTCCGGTCTTGTCTGGGTCTTGTCCGGTCTTGTCCGGTCTTGTCTGGGTCTTGTCCGGTCTTGTCCGGTCTTGTGTGGGTCTTGTCTGGTATTGTCCGGTCTTGTCCGGTCTTGTCTGAGTCTTGTCCGGTCTTGTCCGGGTCTTGTCCGGTCTTGTCCGGCCTTGTCCGGGTCTTGTCCGGTCTTGTCCGGCCTTGTCCGGGTCTTGTCCGGCCTTGTCTGGGTGTTGTCCGGTGTTGTCCGGCCTTGTCTGGGTCTTGTCCGGTCTTGTCCGGCCTTGTCTGGTCTTGTCCGGTCTTGTCTGGGTCTCATCCGGTCTTGTCCGGTCTTGTCCGGTCTTGTCTGGGTCTCGTCCGGTCTTGTCCGGTCATGTCCGGTCTTGTCTGGGTCTCGTCCGGTCTTGTCCGGTCTTGTCTGGGTCTCGTCCGTTCTTGTCCGGTCTTGTCTGGGTCTCGTCCGGTCTTGTCCGGTCTTGTCTGGGTCTCGTCCGGTCTTGTCCGGTCTTGTCTGGGTCTCGTCCGGTCTTGTCCGGTCTTGTCCGGTCTTGTCTGGGTCTCGTCCGGTCTTGTCCGGTCTTGTCCGGTCTTGTCTGTGTCTTGTCCGGTCTTGTCCGGTCTTGTCTGGGTCTTGTCCGGTCTTGTCCGGTCTTGTCTGGGTCTTGTCCGGTCTTGTCCGTGTCTTGTCCGGTCTTGTCCGATCTTGTCTGGGTCTTGTCCGGTCTTGTCCGGTCTTGTCCGGGTCTTGTCCGGTCTTGTCCGGTCTTGTCCGGGTCTTGTCCGGTCTTGTCCGGTCTTGTCCGGGTCTTGTCCGGTCTTGTCTGGGTCTTGTCCGGTCTTGTCTGTTCTTGTCATGGTCTTGTCTGGGTCTTGTCCGGTCTTGTCTGGGTTTTGTCTGGTCTTGTCCGGTCTTGTCCGGTCTTGTCTGGGTCTTGTCTCGGTCTTGTCCGGTCTTGTCTGGGTCTTGTCCGGTCTTGTCCGGTCTTGTCTGGGTCTTGTCCGGTCTTGTCTGGGTCTTGTCCGGTCTTGTCTGTGTCTTGTCCGGTCTTGTCTGGGTCTTCTCCGGTCTTGTCCGGTCTTGTCTGGGTCTTGTCTAGGTCTTGTCCGGTCTTGTCTGGGTCTTGTCTGGGTTTTGTCCGGTCTTGTCCGGTCTTGTCTGGGTCTTTTCCGGTCTTGTCCGGTCTTGACTGGGTCTTTACTGGGTCTTGTCCGGTCTTGTCTGGTTCTTGTCTGGTCTTGTCCTGTCTTGTCTGGGTCTTGTCCGGTCTTGTCCGGTCTTGTCTGGGTCTTGTCCGGTCTTGTCCGGTCTTGTCTGGGTCTTGTCCGGTCTTGTCCGGTCTTGTCTGGGTCTTGTCCGGTCTTGTCCGGTCTTGTCTGGGTCTTGTCCGGTCTTGTCCGGTCTTGTCCGGTCTTGTCTGGGTCTTGTCCGGTCTTGTCTGTGTCTTGTCCGGTCTTGTCCGGTCTTGTCCGGTCTTGTCTGTGTCTTGTCCGGTCTTGTCCGGTCTTGTCTGGGTCTTGTCCGGTCTTGTCCGGTCTTGTCTGGGTCTTGTCCGGTCTTGTCCGGTCTTGTCTGGGTCTTGTCCGGTCTTGTCTGGGTCTTGTCCGGTCTTGTCCGGTCTTGTCTGGGTCTTGTCCGGTCTTGTCCGGTCTTGTCTGGGTCTTGTCCGGTCTTGACTGGGTCTTGTCCGGTCTTGTCCGGTCTTGTCTTGTCTGGGTCTTGTCCGGTCTTGTCTGGTCTTGTCTGGGTCTTGTCCGGTCTTGTCTGGGTCTTGTCCGGTCTTGTCCGGTCTTGTCCGGTCTTGTCTGGGTCTTGTCCGGTCTTGTCTGCGTCTTGTCCGGTCTTGTCCGGTCTTGTCTGGGTCTTGTCCGGTCTTATGTGGGTCTTGTCCGGTCTTGTCTGGGTCTTGTCCGGTCTTGTCCGGTCTTGTCCGGTCTTGTCTGTGTCTTGTCCGGTCTTGTCCGGTCTTGTCTGGGTCTTGTCCGGTCTTGTCCGGGTCTTGTCCGGTCTTGTCCGGTCTTGTCCGGTCTTGTCCGGGTCTTGTCCGGTCTTGTCCGGTCTTGTCCAGTCTTGTCCGGTCTTGTCCGGTCTTGTCCGGTCTTGTCTGGATCTCGTCCGGTCTTGTCCGGTCTTGTCCGGTCTTGTCTGGGTCTTGTCCGGTCTTGTCCAGTGTTGTCTGGATCTTGTCCGGTCTTGTCCGGTGTTGTCTGGGTCTTGTCCGGTCTTGTCCGGTGTTGTCTGGGTCTTGTCCGGTCTTGTCCGGTCTTGTCTGTGTCTTGTCCGGTCTTGTCCGGTCTTGTCTGGGTCTTGTCCGGTCTTGTCCGGTCTTGTCCGGTCTTGTCTGGGTCTTGTCCGGTCTTGTCTGCGTCTTGTCCGGTCTTGTCCGGTCTTGTCTGGGTCTTGTCCGGTCTTATGTGGGTCTTGTCCGGTCTTGTCTGGGTCTTGTCCGGTCTTGTCCGGTCTTGTCCGGTCTTGTCTGGGTCTTGTCCGGTCTTGACTGGGTCTTGTCCGGTCTTGTCCGGTCTTGTCTTGTCTGGGTCTTGTCCGGTCTTGTCCGGTCTTGTCTGGGTCTTGTCCGGTCTTGTCTGGGTCTTGTCCGGTCTTGTCCGGTCTTGTCCGGTCTTGTCTGGGTCTTGTCCGGTCTTGTCTGCGTCTTGTCCGGTCTTGTCCGGTCTTGTCTGGGTCTTGTCCGGTCTTATGTGGGTCTTGTCCGGTCTTGTCTGGGTCTTGTCCGGTCTTGTCCGGTCTTGTCCGGTCTTGTCTGTGTCTTGTCCGGTCTTGTCCAGTCTTGTCTGGGTCTTGTCCGGTCTTGTCCGGGTCTTGTCCGGTCTTGTCCGGTCTTGTCCGGTCTTGTCCGGTCTTGTCCGGTCTTGTCCGGTCTTGTCCAGTCTTGTCCGGTCTTGTCCGGTCTTGTCCGGTCTTGTCTGGATCTCGTCCGGTCTTGTCCGGTCTTGTCCGGTCTTGTCTGGGTCTTGTCCGGTCTTGTCCAGTGTTGTCTGGATCTTGTCCGGTCTTGTCCGGTGTTGTCTGGGTCTTGTCCGGTCTTGTCCGGTGTTGTCTGGGTCTTGTCCGGTCTTGTCCGGTCTTGTCTGTGTCTTGTCCGGTCTTGTCCGGTCTTGTCTGGGTCTTGTCCGGTCTTGTCCGGTCTTGTCTGGGCCTTGTCCGGTCTTGTCCGGGCCTTGTCCGGTCTTGTCCGGTCTTGTCTGGGTCTTGTCCGGTCTTGTCCGGTCTTGTCTGGGTCTTGTCCGGTCTTGTCCGGTCTTGTCTGGGTCTTGTTCGGTCTTGTCCGGTCTTGTCTGGGTCTTGTCCGGTCTTGTCCGGTCTTGTCTGGGTCTTGTCCGGTCTTGTCCGGTCTTGTATGGGTCTTGTCCGGTCTTGTCCGGTCTTGTCTGGTCTTGTCCGGTCTTGTCCGGTCTTGTCCGGTCTTGTCTGGGTCTTGTCCGGTCTTGTCCGGTCTTGTCCGGGTCTTGTCCGGTCTTGTCCGGTCTTGTCCGGTCTTGTCCGGGTCTTGTCCGGGTCTTGTCCGGGTCTTGTCCGGTCTTGTCCGGGTCTTGTCCGGGTCTTGTCCGGTCTTGTCCGGTCTTGTCAGGTCTTGTCCGGGTCTTGTCCGGGTCTTGTCCGGGTCTTGTCCGGGTCTTGTCCGGTCTTGTCCGGGTCTTGTCCGGTCTTGTCCGGTCTTATCCGGGTCTTGTCCGGTCTTGTCCGGTCTTGTCCGGGTCTTGTCCGGTCTTGTCTGCGTCTTGTCCGGTCTTGTCTGGGTCTTGTCCGGTCTTGTCCGGTCTTGTCTGGGTCTTGTCCGGTCTTGTCTGGGTCTTGTCCGGTCTTGTCCGGTCTTGTCTGGGTCTTGTCCGGTCTTGTCCGGTCTTGTCTGGGTCTTGTCCGGTCTTGTCCGGTCTTGTTCGGTCTTGTCTGGGTCTTGTCCGGTCTTGTCCTGTCTTGTCTGGGTCTTGTCCGGTCTTGTCCGGTCTTGTCTGGGTCTTGTCCGGTCTTGTCCGGTCTTGTCTGGGTCTTGTCCGGTCGTGTCCGGTCTTGTCTGGGTCTTGTCCGGTCTTGACTGGGTCTTGTCCGGTCTTGTCCGGTCTTGTCTTGTCTGGGTCTTGTCCGGTCTTGTCTTGTCTGGGTCTTGTCCGGTCTTGTCCGGTCTTGTCTGGGTCTTGTCCGGTCTTGTCTGGGTCTTGTCCGGTCTTGTCTTGTCTGGGTCTTGTCCGGTCTTGTCCGGTCTTGTCCGGTCTTGCCCAGTCTTGTCCGGTCTTGTCCGGTCTTGTCCGGTCTTGTCTGGATCTCGTCCGGTCTTGTCCGGTCTTGTCCGGTCTTGTCTGGGTCTTGTCCGGTCTTGTCCGGTGTTGTCTGGGTCTTGTCCGGTCTTGTCCGGTGTTGTCTGGGTCTTGTCCGGTCTTGTCTGGTGTTGTCTGGGTCTTGTCCGGTCTTGTCCGGTCTTGTCTGTGTCTTGTCCGGTCTTGTCTGGTCTTGTCTGGGTCTTGTCCGGTCTTGTCCGGTCTTGTCTGGGCCTTGTCCGGTCTTGTCCGGGCCTTGTCCGGTCTTGTCCGGTCTTGTCTGGGTCTTGTCCGGGTCTTGTCCGGTCTTGTCCGGTATTGTCTGGGTCTTGTCCGGTCTTGTCCCGTCTTGTCTGGGTCTTGTCCGGCCTTGTCCGGTCTTGTCTGGGTCTTGTCCGGTCTTGTCCGGTCTTGTCTGGTCTTGTCCGGTCTTGTCCGGTCTTGTCCGGTCTTGTCTGGGTCTTGTCCGGTCTTGTCCGGTCTTGTCCGGGTCTTGTCCGGGTCTTGTCCGGTCTTGTCCGGTCTTGTCCGGGTCTTGTCCGGGTCTTGTCCGGTCTTGTCCGGTCTTGTCAGGTCTTGTCCGGGTCTTGTCCGGGTCTTGTCCGGGTCTTGTCCGGGTCTTGTCCGGGTCTTGTCCGGTCTTGTCCGGGTCTTGTCCGGTCTTGTCCGGTCTTGTCCGGGTCTTGTCCGGTCTTGTCCGGTCTTGTCCGGGTCTTGTCCGGTCTTGTCTGCGTCTTGTCCGGTCTTGTCTGGGTCTTGTCCGGTCTTGTCCGGTCTTGTCTGGGTCTTGTCCGGTCTTGTCTGGGTCTTGTCCGGGTCTTGTCCGGGTCTTGTCCGGTCTTGTCCGGTCTTGTCTGGGTCTTGTCCGGTCTTGTCCGGTCTTGTCTGGGTCTTGTCTGGTATTGTCCGGTCTTGTCCGGTCTTGTCTGAGTCTTGTCCGGTCTTGTCCGGGTCTTGTCCGGTCTTGTCCGGCCTTGTCCGGGTCTTGTCCGGTCTTGTCCGGCCTTGTCCGGGTCTTGTCCGGCCTTGTCTGGGTGTTGTCCGGTGTTGTCCGGCCTTGTCTGGGTCTTGTCCAGTCTTGTCCGGCCTTGTCTGGTCTTGTCCGGTCTTGTCTGGGTCTCGTCCGGTCTTGTCCGGTCTTGTCCGGTCTTGTCTGGGTCTCGTCCGGTCTTGTCCGGTCATGTCCGGTCTTGTCTGGGTCTCGTCCGGTCTTGTCCGGTCTTGTCTGGGTCTCGTCCGGTCTTGTCCGGTCTTGTCTGGGTCTCGTCCGGTCTTGTCCGGTCTTGTCTGGTTCTCGTCCGGTCTTGTCCGGTCTTGTCTGGGTCTCGTCCGGTCTTGTCCGGTCTTGTCCGGTCTTGTCTTGGTCTCGCCCGGTCTTGTCCGGTCTTGTCCGGTCTTGTCTGGTCTTGTCCGGTCTTGTCCGGTCTTGTCCGGTCTTGTCTGGGTCTTGTCCGGTCTTGTCCGGTCTTGTCCGGGTCTTGTCCGGTCTTGTCCGGTCTTGTCCGGTCTTGTCCGGGTCTTGTCCGGGTCTTGTCCGGGTCTTGTCCGGTCTTGTCCGGGTCTTGTCCGGGTCTTGTCCGGTCTTGTCCGGTCTTGTCAGGTCTTGTCCGGGTCTTGTCCGGGTCTTGTCCGGGTCTTGTCCGGGTCTTGTCCGGTCTTGTCCGGGTCTTGTCCGGTCTTGTCCGGTCTTATCCGGGTCTTGTCCGGTCTTGTCCGGTCTTGTCCGGGTCTTGTCCGGTCTTGTCTGCATCTTGTCCGGTCTTGTCTGGGTCTTGTCCGGTCTTGTCCGGTCTTGTCTGGGTCTTGTCCGGTCTTGTCTGGTTCTTGTCCGGTCTTGTCCGGTCTTGTCTGGGTCTTGTCCGGTCTTGTCCGGTCTTGTCTGGGTCTTGTCCGGTCTTGTCCGGTCTTGTTCGGTCTTGTCTGGGTCTTGTCCGGTCTTGTCCTGTCTTGTCTGGGTCTTGTCCGGTCTTGTCCGGTCTTGTCTGGGTCTTGTCCGGTCTTGTCCGGTCTTGTCTGGGTCTTGTCCGGTCTTGTCCGGTCTTGTCTGGGTCTTGTCCGGTCTTGACTGGGTCTTGTCCGGTCTTGTCCGGTCTTGTCTTGTCTGGGTCTTGTCCGGTCTTGTCTTGTCTGGGTCTTGTCCGGTCTTGTCCGGTCTTGTCTGGGTCTTGTCCGGTCTTGTCTGGGTCTTGTCCGGTCTTGTCTTGTCTGGGTCTTGTCCGGTCTTGTCCGGTCTTGTCCGGTCTTGCCCAGTCTTGTCCGGTCTTGTCCGGTCTTGTCCGGTCTTGTCTGGATCTCGTCCGGTCTTGTCCGGTCTTGTCCGGTCTTGTCTGGGTCTTGTCCGGTCTTGTCCGGTGTTGTCTGGGTCTTGTCCGGTCTTGTCCGGTGTTGTCTGGGTCTTGTCCGGTCTTGTCTGGTGTTGTCTGGGTCTTGTCCGGTCTTGTCCGGTCTTGTCTGTGTCTTGTCCGGTCTTGTCTGGTCTTGTCTGGGTCTTGTCCGGTCTTGTCCGGTCTTGTCTGGGCCTTGTCCGGTCTTGTCCGGGCCTTGTCCGGTCTTGTCCGGTCTTGTCTGGGTCTTGTCCGGGTCTTGTCCGGTCTTGTCCGGTCTTGTCTGGGTCTTGTCCGGTCTTGTCCGGTCTTGTCTGGGTCTTGTCCGGTCTTGTCCGGTCTTGTCTGGGTCTTGTCCGGTCTTGTCCGGTCTTGTCTGGTCTTGTCCGGTCTTGTCCGGTCTTGTCCGGTCTTGTCTGGGTCTTGTCCGGTCTTGTCCGGTCTTGTCCGGGTCTTGTCCGGGTCTTGTCCGGTCTTGTCCGGTCTTGTCCGGGTCTTGTCCGGGTCTTGTCCGGTCTTGTCCGGTCTTGTCAGGTCTTGTCCGGGTCTTGTCCGGGTCTTGTCCGGGTCTTGTCCGGGTCTTGTCCGGTCTTGTCCGGGTCTTGTCCGGTCTTGTCCGGTCTTGTCCGGGTCTTGTCCGGTCTTGTCCGGTCTTGTCCGGGTCTTGTCCGGTCTTGTCTGCGTCTTGTCCGGTCTTGTCTGGGTCTTGTCCGGTCTTGTCCGGTCTTGTCTGGGTCTTGTCCGGTCTTGTCTGGGTCTTGTCCGGTCTTGTCCGGTCTTGTCTGGGTCTTGTCCGGTCTTGTCCGGTCTTGTCTGGGTCTTGTCTGGTATTGTCCGGTCTTGTCCGGTCTTGTCTGAGTCTTGTCCGGTCTTGTCCGGGTCTTGTCCGGTCTTGTCCGGCCTTGTCCAGGTCTTGTCCGGTCTTGTCCGGCCTTGTCCGGGTCTTGTCCGGCCTTGTCTGTGTGTTGTCCGGTGTTGTCCGGCCTTGTCTGGGTCTTGTCCGGTCTTGTCCGGCCTTGTCTGGTCTTGTCCGGTCTTGTCTGGGTCTCGTCCGGTCTTGTCCGGTCTTGTCCGGTCTTGTCTGGGTCTCGTCCGGTCTTGTCCGGTCATGTCCGGTCTTGTCTGGGTCTCGTCCGGTCTTGTCCGGTCTTGTCTGGGTCTCGTCCGGTCTTGTCCGGTCTTGTCTGGGTCTCGTCCGGTCTTGTCCGGTCTTGTCTGGGTCTCGTCCGGTCTTGTCCGGTCTTGTCTGGGTCTCGTCCGGTCTTGTCCGGTCTTGTCCGGTCTTGTCTGGGTCTCGTCCGGTCTTGTCCGGTCTTGTCCGGTCTTGTCTGTGTCTTGTCCGGTCTTGTCCGGTCTTGTCTGGGTCTTGTCCGGTCTTGTCCGGTCTTGTCTGGGTCTTGTCCGGTCTTGTCCGTGTCTTGTCCGGTCTTGTCCGATCTTGTCGGGGTCTTGTCCGGTCTTGTCCGGTCTTGTCCGGGTCTTGTCCGGTCTTGTCCGGTCTTGTCCGGGTCTTGTCCGGTCTTGTCCGGTCTTGTCCGGGTCTTGTCCGGTCTTGTCTGGGTCTTGTCCGGTCTTGTCCGGTCTTGTCCGGGTCTTGTCTGGGTCTTGTCCGGTCTTGTCTGGGTTTTGTCTGGTCTTGTCCGGTCTTGTCCGGTCTTGTCTGGGTCTTGTCTCGGTCTTGTCCGGTCTTGTCTGGGTCTTGTCCGGTCTTGTCCGGTCTTGTCTGGGTCTTGTCCGGTCTTGTCTGGGTCTTGTCCGGTCTTGTCTGTGTCTTGTCCAGTCTTGTCTGGGTCTTGTCCGGTCTTGTCCGGTCTTGTCTGGGTCTTGTCTGGGTCTTGTCCGGTCTTGTCCGGTCTTGTCTGGGTTTTGTCCGGTCTTGTCCGGTCTTGTCTGGGTCTTGTCCGGTCTTGTCCGGTCTTGACTGGGTCTTTACTGGATCTTGTCCGGTCTTGTCTGGTTCTTGTCTGGTCTTGTCCTGTCTTGTCTGGGTCTTGTCCGGTCTTGTCCGGTCTTGTCTGGGTCTTGTCCGGTCTTGTCCGGTCTTGTCTGGGTCTTGTCCGGTCTTGTCCGGTCTTGTCTGGGTCTTGTCCGGTCTTGTCCGGTCTTGTCTGGGTCTTGTCCGGTCTTGTCCGGTCTTGTCTGGGTCTTGTCCGGTCTTGTCCGGTCTTGTCCGGTCTTGTCTGGGTCTTGTCCGGTCTTGTCTGTGTCTTGTCCGGTCTTGTCCGGTCTTGTCCGGTCTTGTCTGTGTCTTGTCCGGTCTTGTCCGGTCTTGTCTGGGTCTTGTCCGGTCTTGTCCGGTCTTGTCTGGGTCTTGTCCGGTCTTGTCCGGTCTTGTCTGGGTCTTGTCCGGTCTTGTCCGGTCTTGTCTGGGTCTTGTCCGGTCTTGTCCGGTCTTGTCTGGGTCTTGTCCGGTCTTGACTGGGTCTTGTCCGGTCTTGTCCGGTCTTGTCTTGTCTGGGTCTTGTCCGGTCTTGTCCGGTCTTGTCTGGGTCTTGTCCGGTCTTGTCTGGGTCTTGTCCGGTCTTGTCCGGTCTTGTCCGGTCTTATCTGGGTCTTGTCCGGTCTTGTCTGGGTCTTGTCCGGTCTTGTCCGGTCTTGTCTGGGTCTTGTCCGGTCTTACGTGGGTCTTGTCCGGTCTTGTCTGGGTCTTGTCCGGTCTTGTCCGGTCTTGTCCGGTCTTGTCTGTGTCTTGTCCGGTCTTGTCCGGTCTTGTCTGGGTCTTGTCCGGTCTTGTCCGGGTCTTGTCCGGTCTTGTCCGGTCTTGTCCGGTCTTGTCCGGGTCTTGTCCGGTCTTGTCCGGTCTTGTCCAGTCTTGTCCGGTCTTGTCCGGTCTTGTCAAGTCTTGTCTGGATCTCGTCCGGTCTTGTCCGGTCTTGTCCGGTCTTGTCTGGGTCTTGTCCGGTCTTGTCCGGTGTTGTCTGGATCTTGTCCGGTCTTGTCCGGTGTTGTCTGGGTCTTGTCCGGTCTTGTCCGGTGTTGTCTGGGTCTTGTCCGGTCTTGTCCGGTCTTGTCTGTGTCTTGTCCGGTCTTGTCCGGTCTTGTCTGGGTCTTGTCCGGTCTTGTCCGGTCTTGTCTGGGCCTTGTCCGGTCTTGTCCGGGCCTTGTCCGGTCTTGTCCGGTCTTGTCTGGGTCTTGTCCGGTCTTGTCCGGTCTTGTCTGGGTCTTGTCCGGTCTTGTCCGGTCTTGTTCTGTCTTGTCCGGTCTTGTCTGGGTCTTGTCCGGTCTTGTCCGGTCTTGTCTGGGTCTTGTCCGGTCTTGTCCGGTCTTGTATGAGTCTTGTCCGGTCTTGTCCGGTCTTGTCTGGTCTTGTCCGGTCTTGTCCGGTCTTGTCCGGTCTTGTCTGGGTCTTGTCCGGTCTTGTCCGGTCTTGTCCGGGTCTTGTCCGGTCTTGTCCGGTCTTGTCCGGTCTTGTCCGGGTCTTGTCCGGGTCTTGTCCGGGTCTTGTCCGGTCTAGTCCGGGTCTTGTCCGGTCTTGTCCGGTCTTGTCCGGGTCTTGTCCGGTCTTGTCCGGTCTTGTCCGGTCTTGTCCGGTTCTTGTCCGGTCCTTGTCCGGTCTTGTCCGGTCTTGTCTGCGTCTTGTCCGGTCTTGTCTGGGTCTTGTCCGGTCTTGTCCGGTCTTGTCTGGGTCTTGTCCGGTCTTGTCTGGGTCTTGTCCGGTCTTGTCCGGTCTTGTCTGGGTCTTGTCCGGTCTTGTCCGGTCTTGTCTGGGTCTTGTCTGGTATTGTCCGGTCTTGTCCGGTCTTGTCTGAGTCTTGTCTGAGTCTTGTCCGGTCTTGTCCGGGTCTTGTCCGGTCTTGTCCGGCCTTGTCCGGGTCTTGTCCGGTCTTGTCCGGCCTTGTCCGGGTATTGTCCGGCCTTGTCTGGGTGTTGTCCGGTCTTGTCCGGCCTTGTCTGGGTCTTGTCCGGTCTTGTCCGGCCTTGTCTGGTCTTGTCCGGTCTTGTCTGGGTCTCGTCCGGTCTTGTCCGGTCTTGTCCGGTCTTGTCTGGGTCTCGTCCGGTCTTGTCCGGTCATGTCTGGGTTTCGTCCGGTCTTGTCCGTTCTTGTCTGGGTCTCGTCCGGTCTTGTCCGGTCTTGTCTGGGTCTCGTCCGGTCTTGTCCGGTCTTGTCTGGGTCTCGTCCGGTCTTGTCCGGTCTTGTCTGGGTCTCGTCCGGTCTTGTCCGGTCTTGTCTGGGTCTCGTCCGGTCTTGTCCGGTCTTGTCCGGTCTTGTCTGGGTCTCGTCCGGTCTTGTCCGGTCTTGTCCGGTCTGGTCTGTCTCTTGTCCGGTCTTGTCCGGTCTTGTCTGGGTCTTGTCCGGTCTTGTCTGGGTCTTGTCCGGTCTTGTCCGGTCTTGTCTGGGTCTTGTCCGGTCTTATGTGGGTCTTGTCCGGTCTTGTCTGGGTCTTGTCCGGTCTTGTCCGGTCTTGTCCGGTCTTGTCCGGTCTTGTCCGGTCTTGTCTGTGTCTTGTCCGGTCTTGTCCGGTCTTGTCTGGGTCTTGTCCGGTCTTGTCCGGGTCTTGTCCGGTCTTGTCCGGTCTTGTTCGGTCTTGTCCGGGTCTTGTCCGGTCTTGTCCGGTCTTGTCCAGTCTTGTCCGGTCTTGTCCGGTCTTGTCCGGTCTTGTCCGGGTCTTGTCCGGGTCTTGTCCGGGTCTTGTCCGGGACTTGTCCGGTCTTGTCCGGGTCTTGTCCGGTCTTGTCCGGTCTTGTCCGGGTCTTGTCTGGTCTTGTCCGGTCTTGTCCGGGTCTTGTCCGGTCTTGTCCGGTCTTGTCTGCGTCTTGTCCGGTCTTGTCTGGGTCTTGTCCGGTCTTGTCCGGTCTTGTCTGGGTCTCGTCCGGTCTTGTCCGGTCATGTCTGGGTTTCGTCCGGTCTTGTCCGTTCTTGTCTGGGTCTCGTCCGGTCTTGTCCGGTCTTGTCTGGGTCTCGTCCGGTCTTGTCCGGTCTTGTCTGGGTCTCGTCCGGTCTTGTCCGGTCTTGTCTGGGTCTCGTCCGGTCTTGTCCGGTCTTGTCTGGGTCTCGTCCGGTCTTGTCCGGTCTTGTCCGGTCTTGTCTGGGTCTCGTCCGGTCTTGTCCGGTCTTGTCCGGTCTTGTCTGTGTCTTGTCCGGTCTTGTCCGTTCTTGTCTGGGTCTTGTCCGGTCTTGTCTGGGTCTTGTCCGGTCTTGTCCGGTCTTGTCTGGGTCTTGTCCGGTCTTATGTGGGTCTTGTCCGGTCTTGTCTGGGTCTTGTCCGGTCTTGTCCGGTCTTGTCCGGTCTTGTCCGGTCTTGTCCGGTCTTGTCTGTGTCTTGTCCGGTCTTGTCCGGTCTTGTCTGGGTCTTGTCCGGTTTTGTCCGGGTCTTGTCCGGTCTTGTCCGGTCTTGTCCGGTCTTGTCCGGGTCTTGTCCGGTCTTGTCCGGTCTTGTCCAGTCTTGTCCGGTCTTGTCCGGTCTTGTCCGGTCTTGTCTGGATCTCGTCCGGTCTTGTCCGGTCTTGTCCGGTCTTGTCTGGGTCTTGTCCGGTCTTGTCCGGTGTTGTCTGGGTCTTGTCCGGTCTTGTCCGGTGTTGTCTGGGTCTTGTCCGGTCTTGTCCGGTGTTGTCTGTGTCTTGTCCGGTCTTGTCCGGTCTTGTCTGTGTCTTGTCCGGTCTTGTCCGGTCTTGTCTGGGTCTTGTCCGGTCTTGTCCGGTCTTGTCTGGGCCTTGTCCGGTCTTGTCTGGGTCTTGTCCAGTCTTGTCCGGTCTTGTCTGGGTCTTGTCCGGTCTTGTCCGGTCTTGTCTGGGTCTTGTTCGGTCTTGTCCGGTCTTGTCTGGGTCTTGTCCGGTCTTGTCCGGTCTTGTCTGGGTCTTGTCCGGTCTTGTCCGGTCTTGTCTGGGTCTTGTCCGGACTTGTCTGGGTCTTGTCCGGTCTTGTCCGGTCTTGTCTGGGTCTTGTCCGGTCTTGTCCGGTCTTGTCTGGGTCTTGTCCGGTCTTGTCCGGTCTTGTCTGGGTCTTGTCCGGTCTTGTCCGGTCTTGTCTGGGTCTTGTCTGGTATTGTCCTGTCTTGTCCGGTCTTGTCTGAGTCTTGTCCGGTCTTGTCCGGGTCTTGTCCGGTCTTGTCCGGCCTTGTCCGGGTCTTGTCCGGTCTTGTCCGGCCTTGTCCGGGTCTTGTCCGGCCTTGTCTGGGTGTTGTCCGGTCTTGTCCGGCCTTGTCTGGGTCTTGTCCGGTCTTGTCCGGCCTTGTCTGGTCTTGTCCGGTCTTGTCTGGGTCTTGTCCGGTCTTGTCCGGTCTTGTCTGGGTCTAGTCCGGTCTTGTCCGGTCTTGTCTGGGTCTCGTCCGGTCTTGTCCGGTCTTGTCTGGGTATCGTCCGGTCTTGTCCGGTCTTGTCTGGGTCTCGTCCGGACTTGTCCGGTCTTGTCTGGGTCTCGTCCGGTCTTGTCCGGTCTTGTCTGGGTCTCGTCCGGTCTTGTCCGGTCTTGTCCGGTCTTGTCTGGGTCTCGTCCGGTCTTGTCCGGTCTTGTCCGGTCTTGTCTGTGTCTTGTCCGGTCTTGTCTGGGTCTTGTCTGGTATTGTCCGGTCTTGTCCGGTCTTGTCTGAGTCTTGTCCGGTCTTGTCCGGGTCTTGTCCGGTCTTGTCCGGCCTTGTCCGGGTCTTGTCCGGTCTTGTCCGGCCTTGTCCGGGTCTTGTCCGGCCTTGTCTGGGTGTTGTCCGGTCTTGTCCGGCCTTGTCTGGGTCTTGTCCGGTCTTGTCCGGCCTTGTCTGGTCTTGTCCGGTCTTGTCTGGGTCTCGTCCGGTCTTGTCCGGTCTTGTCCGGTCTTGTCTGGGTCTCGTCCGGTCTTGTCCGGTCATGTCTGGGTCTAGTCCGGTCTTGTCCGGTCTTGTCTGGGTCTCGTCCGGTCTTGTCCGGTCTTGTCTGGGTATCGTCCGGTCTTGTCCGGTCTTGTCTGGGTCTCGTCCGGACTTGTCCGGTCTTGTCTGGGTCTCGTCCGGTCTTGTCCGGTCTTGTCTGGGTCTCGTCCGGTCTTGTCCGGTCTTGTCCGGTCTTGTCTGGGTCTCGTCCGGTCTTGTCCGGTCTTGTCCGGTCTTGTCTGTGTCTTGTCCGGTCTTGTCCGGTCTTGTCTGGGTCTTGTCCGGTCTTGTCCGGTCTTGTCTGGGTCTTGTCCGGTCTTGTCCGTGTCTTGTCCGGTCTTGTCCGATCTTGTCTGGGTCTTGTCCGGTCTTGTCCGGTCTTGTCCGGGTCTTGTCCGGTCTTGTCCGGTCTTGTCCGGGTCTTGTCCGGTCTTGTCCGGTCTTGTCCGGGTCTTGTCCGGGTCTTGTCCGGTCTTGTGTGGGTCTTGTCCGGTCTTGTCCGGTCTTGTCCGGGTCTTGTCTGGGTCTTGTCCGGTCTTGTCTGGGTTTTGTCCGGTCTTGTCCGGTCTTGTCCGGTCTTGTCTGGGTCTTGTCTCGGTCTTGTCCGGTCTTGTCTGGGTCTTGTCCGGTCTTGTCTGGGTTTTGTCCGGTCTTGTCCGGTCTTGTCTGGGTCTTGTCCGGTCTTGTCCGGTCTTGTCTGGGTCTTGTCCGGTCTTGTCCGTTCTTGTCTGGGTCTTGTCCGGTCTTGTCCGGTCTTGTCTGGTTCTTGTCCGGTCTTGTCCGGTGTTGTCTGGGTCTTGTCCGTTCTTGTCTGGTCTTGTCTGGGTCTCGTCCGGTCTTGTCCGGTCTTGTCTGGGTCTCGTCCGGTCTTGTCCGGTCTTGTCTGGGTCTCGTCCGGTCTTGTCCGGTCTTGTCCGGTCTTGTCTGGGTCTTGTCCGGTCTTGTCTGGGTCTTGTCCGGTCTTGTCCGGGTCTTGTCCGGTCTTGTCCGGTCTTGTCTGGGTCTTGTCCAGTCGTGTCCGGTCTTGTCTGGGTCTTGTCCGGGTCTTGTCCGGTCTTGTCCGGTCTTGTCCGGTCTTGTCCGGTCTTGTCCGGGTCTTGTCCGGTCTTGTCCGGGTCTTGTCCGGTCTTGTCTGGGTCTTGTCCGGTCTTGTCCGGTCTTGTCTGGGTCTTGTCCGGTCTTGTCCGGTCTTGTCTGGGTCTTGTCCGGTCTTGTCTGCGTTTTGTCCGGTCTTGTCCGGACTTGTCTGGGTCTTGTCCGGTCTTGTCCGGTCTTGTCTGGGTCTTGTCCGGTCTTGTCCGGTCTTGTCTGGGTCTTGTCCGGTCTTGTCCGGTCTTGTCTGGGTCTTGTCCGGTCTTGTCCGGTCTTGTCCGGTCTTGTCTGGGTCTTGTCCGGTCTTGTCTGGGTCTTGTCCGGTCTTGTCCGGTCTTGTCTGTGTCTTGTCCGGTCTTGTCCGGTCTTGTCTGGGCCTTGTCCGGTCTTGTCTGGGTCTTGTCCGGTCTTGTCCGGTCTTGTCAGGGTCTTGTCCGGTCTTGTCCGGTCTTGTCTGGGTCTTGTCCGGTCTTGTCCGGTCTTGTCTGGGTCTTGTCCGGTCTTGTCCGGTCTTGTCTGGGTCTTGTCCGGTCTTGACTGGGTCTTGTCCGGTCTTGTCCGGTCTTGTCTTGTCTGGGTCTTGTCCGGTCTTGTCCTGTCTTGTCTGGGTCTTGTCCGGTCTTGTCTGGGTCTTGTCCGGTCTTGTCCGGTCTTGTCCTGTCTTGTCTGGGTCTTGTCCGGTCTTGTCTGGGTCTTGTCCGGTCTTGTCCGGTCTTGTCTGGGTCTTGTCCGGTCTTATCTGGGTCTTGTCCGGTCTTGTCTGGTTCTTGTCCGGTCTTGTCCGGTGTTGTCTGGGTCTTGTCCGGTCTTGTCCGGTCTTGTCTGGGTCTCGTCCGGTCTTGTCCGGTCTTGTCTGGGTCTCGTCCGGTCTTGTCCGGTCTTGTCCGGGTCTTGTCCGGTCTTGTCCGGTCTTGTCCGGTCTTGTCCGGGTCTTGTCTGGGTCTTGTCCGGTCTTGTCTGGGTCTTGTACGGTCTTGTCCGGTCTTGCCGGTCTTGTCCGGTCTTGTCCGGTCTAGTCTGGGTCTTGTCCGGTCTTGTCCGGTCTTGTCTGGGTCTTGTCCGTTCTTGTCTGGGTCTTGTCCGGTCTTGTCCGGTCTTGTCTGGGTCTTGTCCGGTCTTGTCCGGTCTTGTCTGGGTCTTGTCCGGTCTTGTCCGGTCTTGTGTGGGTCTTGTCCGGTCTTGTCCGGTCTTGTCTGGGTCTTGTCCGGTCTTGTCTGGTCTTGACTGGGTCTTGACTGGGTCTTGTCCGGTCTTGTCTGGTTCTTGTCCGGTCTTGTCCTGTCTTGTCTGGGTCTTGTCCGGTCTTGTCCGGTCTTGTCTGGGTCTTGTCCGGTCTTGTCCGGTCTTGTCTGGGTCTTGTCCGGTCTTGTCTGGGTCTTGTCCGGTCTTGTCCGGTCTTGTCTGGGTCTTGTCCGGTCTTGTCCGGTCTTGTCTGGGTCTTGTCCGATCTTGTCCGGTCTTGTCCGGTCTTGTCTGGGTCTTGTCCGGTCTTGTCTGGGTCTTGTCCGGTCTTGTCCGGTCTTGTCTGTGTCTTGTCCGGTCTTGTCCGGTCTTGTCTGTGTCTTGTCCGGTCTTGTCCGGTCTTTTCTGGGTCTTGTCCGGTCTTGTCCGCTCTTGTCTGGGTCTTGTCCGGTCTTGTCCGGGTCTTGTCCGGTCTTGTCCGGTCTTGTCCGGTCTTGTCCGGGTCTTGTCCGGTCTTGTCTGGTCTTGTCCGGTCTTGTCCGTTCTTGTCCGGTCTTGTCCGGTCTTGTCTGGGTCTCGTCCGGTCTTGTCCGGTCTTGTCTGGGTCTCGTCCGGTCTTGTCCGGTCTTGTCTGTGTCTTGTCCGGTCTTGTCCGGTCTTGTCTGGGTCTTGTCCGGTCTTGTCCGGTCTTTTCTGGGTCTTGTCCGGTCTTGTCCGCTCTTGTCTGGGTCTTGTCCGGTCTTGTCCGGGTCTTGTCCGGTCTTGTCCGGTCTTGTCCGGTCTTGTCCGGGTCTTGTCCGGTCTTGTCTGGTCTTGTCCGGTCTTGTCCGTTCTTGTCCGGTCTTGTCCGGTCTTGTCTGGGTCTCGTCCGGTCTTGTCCGGTCTTGTCTGGGTCTCGTCCGGTCTTGTCCGGTCTTGTCCGATCTTGTCTGGGTCTTGTCCGGTCTTGTCCGGTCTTGTCTGGGTCTTGTCTGGTCTTGTCCGGTCTTGACTGTGTCTTCTCCGGTCTTGTCCGGTCATGTCTGGGTCTTGTCCGGTCTTGTCCGGTCTTTTCTGGGTCTTGTCCGGTCTTGTCCGGTCTTGTCTGGGTCTTGTCCGGTCTTGTCCGGGTCTTGTCCGGTCTTGTCCGGTCTTGTCCGTTCTTTTCCGGGTCTTGTCTGGTCTTGTCCGGTCTTGTCCGGTCTTGTCCGGTCTTGTCCGGTCTTGTCCGGTCTTGTCTGGGTCTTGTCCGGTCTTGTCTGGGTCTTGTCCGGTCTTGTCTGGGTCTTGTCCGGTCTTGTCCGGTCTTGTCTGTGTCTTGTCGGGTCTTGTCCGGTCTT
Source organism: Rhinoraja longicauda (assembly GCF_053455715.1). Lineage (NCBI taxonomy): Eukaryota > Metazoa > Chordata > Chondrichthyes > Rajiformes > Arhynchobatidae > Rhinoraja > Rhinoraja longicauda. Next base: position 82,483 of record NW_027601573.1, read on the forward strand.
GTCTGGGTCTTGTCCGGTCTTGTCCGGTCTTTTCTGGGTCTTGTCCGGTCTTGTCCGCTCTTGTCTGGGTCTTGTCCGGTCTTGTCCGGGTCTTGTCCGGTCTTGTCCGGTCTTGTCCGGTCTTGTCCGGGTCTTGTCCGGTCTTGTCTGGTCTTGTCCGGTCTTGTCCGTTCTTGTCCGGTCTTGTCCGGTCTTGTCTGGGTCTCGTCCGGTCTTGTCCGGTCTTGTCTGGGTCTCGTCCGGTCTTGTCCGGTCTTGTCCGATCTTGTCTGGGTCTTGTCCGGTCTTGTCCGGTCTTGTCTGGGTCTTGTCTGGTCTTGTCCGGTCTTGACTGTGTCTTGTCCGGTCTTGTCCGGTCATGTCTGGGTCTTGTCCGGTCTTGTCCGGTCTTTTCTGGGTCTTGTCCGGTCTTGTCCGGTCTTGTCTGGGTCTTGTCCGGTCTTGTCCGGGTCTTGTCCGGTCTTGTCCGGTCTTGTCCGTTCTTTTCCGGGTCTTGTCTGGTCTTGTCCGGTCTTGTCCGGTCTTGTACGGTCTTGTCCGGTCTTGTCCGGTCTTGTCTGGGTCTTGTCCGGTCTTGTCCGGTCTTGTCTGGGTCTTGTCCGGTCTTGTCTGGGTCTTGTCCAGTCTTGTCCGGTCTTGTCTGGGTCTTTTCCGGTCTTTTCCGGTCTTGTCTGGGTCTTGTCCGGTCTTGTCCGGTCTTGTCTGGGTCTTGTCCTGTCTTGTCCGGTCTTGTCTTGGTCTTGTCCGGTCTTGTCCGGTCTTGTCTGGGTCTTGTCCGGTCTTGTCCGGTCTTGTCCGGTGTTGTCTGGGTCTTGTCGGGTCTTGTCTGGGTCTTGTCCGGTCTTGTCCGGTCTTGTCCGATCTTGTCTGGGTCTTGTCCGGTCTTGTCCGGTCTTGTCTGGGTCTTGTCCGGTCTTGTCCGGTCTTGTCTGGGTCTTGTCCGGTCTTGTCCGGTCTTTTCTGGGTCTTGTCCGGTCTTGTCCGCTCTTGTCTGGGTCTTGTCCGGTCTTGTCCGGGTCTTGTCCGGTCTTGTCCGGTCTTGTCCGGTCTTGTCCGGGTCTTGTCCGGTCTTGTCTGGTCTTGTCCGGTCTTGTCCGTTCTTGTCCGGTCTTGTCCGGTCTTGTCTGGGTCTCGTCCGGTCTTGTCCGGTCTTGTCTGGGTCTCGTCCGGTCTTGTCCGGTCTTGTCCGATCTTGGCTGGGTCTTGTCCGGTCTTGTCCGGTCTTGTCTGGGTCTTGTCTGGTCTTGTCCGGTCTTGACTGTGTCTTGTCCGGTCTTGTCCGGTCATGTCTGGGTCTTGTCCGGTCTTGTCCGGTCTTTTCTGTGTCTTGTCCGGTCTTGTCCGGTCTTGTCTGGGTCTTGTCCGGTCTTGTCCGGGTCTTGTCCGGTCTTGTCCGGTCTTGTCCGTTCTTTTCCGGGTCTTGTCTGGTCTTGTCCGGTCTTGTCCGGTCTTGTCCGGTCTTGTCCGGTCTTGTCCGGTCTTGTCTGGGTCTTGTCCGGTCTTGTCCGGTCTTGTCTGGGTCTTGTCCGGTCTTGTCTGGGTCTTGTCCGGTCTTGTCCGGTCTTGTCTGGGTCTTTTCCGGTCTTTTCCGGTCTTGTCTGGGTCTTGTCCGGTCTTGTCCGGTCTTGTCTGGGTCTTGTCCTGTCTTGTCCGGTCTTGTCTTGGTCTTGTCCGGTCTTGTCCGGTCTTGTCTGGGTCTTGTCCGGTCTTGTCCGGTCTTGTCCGGTGTTGTCTGGGTCTTGTCGGGTCTTGTCTGGGTCTTGTCCGGTCTTGTCCGGTCTTGTCCGATCTTGTCTGGGTCTTGTCCGGTCTTGTCCGGTCTTGTCTGGGTCTTGTCCGGTCTTGTCCGGTCTTGTCTGGGTCTTGTCCGGTCTTGTCAGGTCTTGTCTGGGTCTTGTCTGGGTCTTGTCAGGTCTTGTCCGGTCTTGTCTGGGTCTTCTCCGGTCTTGTCTGGTCTTGTCCGGTCTTGTCCGGTCTTGTCTGGGTCTTCTCCGGTCTTGTCTGGTCTTGTCCGGTCTTGTCCCGTCTTGTCTGGGTCTTGTCGGGTCTTGTCGGGTCTTGTCCCGTCTTGTCTGGGTCTTGTCCGGTCTTGTCCGGTCTTGTCTGGGTCTTGTCCGGTCTTGGCTGGGTCTTGTCCGGTCTTGTCCGGTCTTGTCTGGGTCTTGTCCGGTCTTGTCCGTTCTTGTCTGGGACTTGTCCGGTCTTGTCCGGTCTTGTCTGGGTCTTGTCCGGTCTTGTCCGGTCTTGTCTGGGTCTTGTCCGGTCTTGTCCGGTCTTGTCTGGGTCTTGTCCGGTCTTGTCCGGTCTTGTCTGGGTCTTGTCCGGTCTTGTCCGGTCTTGTCTGGGTCTGGTCCGGTCTTGTCCGGTCTTGTCTGGGTCTTGTCCGGTCTTGTCCTGTCTTGTCTGGGTCTCGTCCGGTCTTGTCCGGTCTTGTCTGGGTCTCGTCCGGTCTTGTCCGGTCTTGTCCGGTCTTGTCCGGTCTTGTCTGGGTCTCGTCCGGTCTTGTCCGGTCTTGTCTGGGTCTCGTCCGGTCTTGTCCGGTCTTGTCTGGCTCTTGTCCGGTCTTGTCCGGTCTTGTCTGGGTCTCGTCCGGTCTTGTCCGGTCTTGTCTGGGTCTCGTCCGGTCTTGTCCGGTCTTGTCTGGGACTCGTCCGGTCTTGTCCGGTCATGTCTGGGTCTCGTCCGGTCTTGTCCGGTCTTGTCTGGGACTCGTCCGGTCTTGTCCGGTCTTGTCTGGGTCTCGTCCGGTCTTGTCCAGTCTTGTCTGGGTCTCGTCCGGTCTTGTCCGGTCTTGTCTGGGTCTCGTCCGGTCTTGTCCGTTCTTGTCTGGGTCTCGTCCGGTCTTGTCCGGTCTTGTCTGGGTCTCGTCCGGTCTTGTCCGGTCTTGTCTGGGTCTCGTCCGGTCTTGTCCGGTCTTGTCTGGGTCTCGTCCGGTCTTGTCCGGTCTTGTCCGGTCTTGTCTGTGTCTTGTCCGGTCTTGTCCGGTCTTGTCTGGGTCTTGTCCGGTCTTGTCCGGTCTTCTCCGGTCTTGTCCGGTCTTGTCCGGTCTTGTCTGGGTCTTGTCCGGTCTTGTCCGGTCTTGTCTGGGTCTTGTCCGGTCTTGGCTGGGTCTTGTCCGGTCTTGTCCGGTCTTGTCCGGTGTTGTCTGGGTCTTGTCCGGTCTTGTCCGGTCTTGACTGGGTCTTGTCCAGTCTTTTCCGGTCTTGTCTGGGTCTTGTCCGGTCTTGTCCGGTCTTGTCTGGTCTTGTCTGGGTCTTGTCCGGACTTGTCTGGGTCTTGTCCGGTCTTGTCCGGTCTTGTCCGGTCTTGTCTGGGTCTTGTCTGGTCTTGTCCGGTCTTGTCTGGGTCTTGTCCGGTCTTGTCCGGTCTTGTCTGGGTCTGGTCCGGTCTTGTCCGGTCTTGTCTGGGTCTTGTCCGGTCTTGTCCTGTCTTGTCTGGGTCTCGTCCGGTCTTGTCCGGTCTTGTCTGTGTCTCGTCCGGTCTTGTCCGGTCTTGTCCGGTCTTGTCAGGTCTTGTCTGGGTCTCGTCCGGTCTTGTCCGGTCTTGTCTGGGTCTCGTCCGGTCTTGTCCGGTCTTGTCTGGGTCTTGTCCTGTCTTGTCCGGTCTTGTCTTGGTCTTGTCCGGTCTTGTCCGGTCTTGTCTGGGTCTTGTCCGGTCTTGTCCGGTCTTGTCCGGTGTTGTCTGGGTCTTGTCGGGTCTTGTCTGGGTCTTGTCCGGTCTTGTCCGGTCTTGTCCGATCTTGTCTGGGTCTTGTCCGGTCTTGTCCGGTCTTGTCTGGGTCTTGTCCGGTCTTGTCCGGTCTTGTCTGGGTCTTGTCCGGTCTTGTCCGGTCTTGTCTGGGTCTTGTCTGGGTCTTGTCAGGTCTTGTCCGGTCTTGTCTGTGTCTTGTCCGGTCTTGTCTCGTCTTGTCTGGGTCTTGTCCTGTCTTGTCCGGTCTTGTCTTGGTCTTGTCCGGTCTTGTCCGGTCTTGTCTGGGTCTTGTCCGGTCTTGTCCGGTCTTGTCCGGTGTTGTCTGGGTCTTGTCCGGTCATGTCTGGGTCTCGTCCGGTCTTGTCCGGTCTTGTCTGGGACTCGTCCGGTCTTGTCCGGTCTTGTCTGGGTCTCGTCCGGTCTTGTCCAGTCTTGTTTGGGTCTTGTCCGGTCTTGTCCGGTCTTGTCTGGGTCTTGTCCGGTCTTGTCCGGTCTTGTCTGGGTCTTGACCGGCCTTGTCCGGTCTTGTCTGGGTCTTGTCCGGTCTTGTCCGGTCTTGTCTGGGTCTTGTCTGGGTCTTGTCAGGTCTTGTCCGGTCTTGTCTGGGTCTTCTCCGGTCTTGTCTGGTCTTGTCTGGGTCTTGTCGGGTCTTGTCCCATCTTGTCTGGGTCTTGTCCGGTCTTGTCCGATCTTGTCTGGGTCTTGTCCGGTCTTGGCTGGGTCTTGTCCGGTCTTGTCCGGTCTTGTCTGGGTCTTGTCCGGTCTTGTCCGTTCTTGTCTGGGACTTGTCCGGTCTTGTCCGGTCTTGTCTGGGTCTTGTCCGGTCTTGTCCGGTCTTGTCTGGGTCTTCTCCGGTCTTGTCCGGTCTTGTCTGGGTCTTGTCCGGTCTTGTCTGGGTCTTGTCCGGTCTTGTCCGGTCTTGTCCGGTGTTGTCTGGGTCTTGTCCGGTCTTGTCCGGTCTTGACTGGGTCTTGTCCAGTCTTTTCCGGTCTTGTCTGGTCTTGTCCGGTCTTGTCCGGTCTTGTCTGGTCTTGTCTGGGTCTTGTCCGGACTTGTCTGGGTCTTGTCCGGTCTTGTCCGGTCTTGTCTGGGTCTTGTCCGGTCTTGTCCGGTCTTGTCTGGGTCTTGTGCGGTCTTGTCCGGTCTTGTCTGGGTCTGGTCCGGTCTTGTCCGGTCTTGTCTGGGTCTTGTCCGGTCTTGTCCTGTCTTGTCTGGGTCTCGTCCGGTCTTGTCCGGTCTTGTCTGTGTCTCGTCCGGTCTTGTCCGGTCTTGTCCGGTCTTGTCAGGTCTTGTCTGGGTCTCGTACGGTCTTGTCCGGTCTTGTCTGGGTCTCGTCCGATCTTGTCCGGTCTTGTCTGGGTCTCGTCCGGTCTTGTCCGGTCTTGTCTGGGTCTCGTCCGGTCTTGTCCGGTCTTGTCTGGGTCTCGTCCGGTCTTGTCCGGTCTTGTCTGGGACTCGTCCGGTCTTGTCCGGTCTTGTCTGGGTCTCGTCCGGTCTTGTCCAGTCTTGTCTGGGTCTCGTCCGGTCTTGTCCGGTCTTGTCTGGGTCTCGTCCGGTCTTGTCCAGTCTTGTCTGGGTCTCGTCCGGTCTTGTCCGGTCTTGTCTGGGTCTCGTCCGGTCTTGTCCGTTCTTGTCTGGGTCTCGTCCGGTCTTGTCCGGTCTTGTCTGGTCTTGTCTGGGTCTTGTCCGGACTTGTCTGGGTCTTGTCCGGTCTTGTCCGGTCTTGTCCGGTCTTGTCTGGGTCTTGTCTGGTCTTGTCCGGTCTTGTCTGGGTCTTGTCCGGTCTTGTCCGGTCTTGTCTGGGTCTGGTCCGGTCTTGTCCGGTCTTGTCTGGGTCTTGTCCGGTCTTGTCCTGTCTTGTCTGGGTCTCGTCCGGTCTTGTCCGGTCTTGTCTGTGTCTCGTCCGGTCTTGTCCGGTCTTGTCCGGTCTTGTCAGGTCTTGTCTGGGTCTCGTCCGGTCTTGTCCGGTCTTGTCTGGGTCTCGTCCGGTCTTGTCCGGTCTTGTCTGGGTCTTGTCCTGTCTTGTCCGGTCTTGTCTTGGTCTTGTCCGGTCTTGTCCGGTCTTGTCTGGGTCTTGTCCGGTCTTGTCCGGTCTTGTCCGGTGTTGTCTGGGTCTTGTCGGGTCTTGTCTGGGTCTTGTCCGGTCTTGTCCGGTCTTGTCCGATCTTGTCTGGGTCTTGTCCGGTCTTGTCCGGTCTTGTCTGGGTCTTGTCCGGTCTTGTCCGGTCTTGTCTGGGTCTTGTCCGGTCTTGTCCGGTCTTGTCTGGGTCTTGTCTGGGTCTTGTCAGGTCTTGTCCGGTCTTGTCTGTGTCTTGTCCGGTCTTGTCTCGTCTTGTCTGGGTCTTGTCCTGTCTTGTCCGGTCTTGTCTTGGTCTTGTCCGGTCTTGTCCGGTCTTGTCTGGGTCTTGTCCGGTCTTGTCCGGTGTTGTCTGGGTCTTGTCCGGTCATGTCTGGGTCTTGACCGGCCTTGTCCGGTCTTGTCTGGGTCTTGTCCGGTCTTGTCCGGTCTTGTCTGGGTCTTCTCCGGTCTTGTCTGGTCTTGTCTGGGTCTTGTCCGGTCTTGTCCGGTCTTGTCTGGGTCTTGTCCGGTCTTGTCCGATCTTGTCTGGGTCTTGTCCGGTCTTGGCTGGGTCTTGTCCGGTCTTGTCCGGTCTTGTCTGGGTCTTGTCCGGTCTTGTCCGTTCTTGTCTGGGACTTGTCCGGTCTTGTCCGGTCTTGTCTGGGTCTTGTCCGTTCTTGTCCGGTCTTGTCTGGGTCTTGTCCGGTCTTGTCCGGTCTTGTCTGGGTCTTGTCCGGTCTTGTCTGGGTCTTGTCCGGTCTTGTCCGGTCTTGTCCGGTGTTGTCTGGGTCTTGTCCGGTCTTGTCCGGTCTTGACTGGGTCTTGTCCAGTCTTTTCCGGTCTTGTCTGGTCTTGTCCGGTCTTGTCCGGTCTTGTCTGGTCTTGTCTGGGTCTTGTCCGGACTTGTCTGGGTCTTGTCCGGTCTTGTCCGGTCTTGTCTGGGTCTTGTCCGGTCTTGTCCGGTCTTGTCTGGGTCTTGTGCGGTCTTGTCCGGTCTTGTCTGGGTCTGGTCCGGTCTTGTCCGGTCTTGTCTGGGTCTTGTCCGGTCTTGTCCTGTCTTGTCTGGGTCTCGTCCGGTCTTGTCCGGTCTTGTCTGTGTCTCGTCCGGTCTTGTCCGGTCTTGTCCGGTCTTGTCAGGTCTTGTCTGGGTCTCGTCCGGTCTTGTCCGGTCTTGTCTGGGTCTCGTCCGATCTTGTCCGGTCTTGTCTGGGTCTCGTCTGGTCTTGTCCGGTCTTGTCTGGGTCTCGTCCGGTCTTGTCCGGTCTTGTCTGGGTCTCGTCCGGTCTTGTCCGGTCTTGTCTGGGACTCGTCCGGTCTTGTCCGGTCTTGTCTGGGTCTCGTCCGGTCTTGTCCGGTCTTGTCTGGGTCTCGTCCGGTCTTGTCCGGTCTTGTCTGGGTCTCGTCCGGTCTTGTCCGGTCTTGTCTGGGTCTCGTCCGGTCTTGTCCGGTCTTGTCTGGGTCTCGTCCGGTCTTGTCCGGTCTTGTCTGGGTCTCGTCCGGTCTTGTCCGGTCTTGTCTGGGTCTCGTCCGGTCTTGTCCGGTCTTGTCCGGTCTTGTCTGGGTCTTGTCCGGTCTTGTCCCGTCTTGTCTGGGTCTTGTCGGGTCTTGTCCCGTCTTGTCTGGGTCTTGTCCGGTCTTGTCCGGTCTTGTCTGGGTCTTGTCCGGTCTTGGCTGGGTCTTGTCCGGTCTTGTCCGGTCTTGTCTGGGTCTTGTCCGGTCTTGTCCGGTCTTGTCTGGGTCTTGTCCGGTCTTGTCCGGTCATGTCTGGGTCTCGTCCGGTCTTGTCCGGTCTTGTCTGGGACTCGTCCGGTCTTGTCCGGTCTTGTCTGGGTCTCGTCCGGTCTTTTCCAGTCTTGTCTGGGTCTCGTCCGGTCTTGTCCGGTCTTGTCTGGGTCTCGTCCGGTCTTGTCCGTTCTTGTCTGGGTCTCGTCCGGTCTTGTCCGGTCTTGTCTGGGTCTCGTCCGGTCTTGTCCGGTCTTGTCTGGGTCTCGTCCGGTCTTGTCCGGTCTTGTCTGGGTCTCGTCCGGTCTTGTCCGGTCTTGTCCGGTCTTGTCTGGGTCTTGTCCGGTCTTGTCCGGTCTTGTCTGGGTCTTGTCCGGTCTTGTCCGGTCTTGTCTGGGTCTTGACCGGTCTTGTCCGGTCTTGTCTGGGTCTTGTCCGGTCTTGTCCGGTCTTGTCTGGGTCTTGTCCGGTCTTGTCCGGTCTTGTCTGGGTCTTGTCTGGGTCTTGTCTGGGTCTTGTCCCGTCTTGTCTGGGTCTTGTCCGGTCTTGTCCGATCTTGTCTGGGTCTTGTCCGGTCTTGGCTGGGTCTTGTCCGGTCTTGTCCGGTCTTGTCTGGGTCTTGTCCGGTCTTGTCCGTTCTTGTCTGGGACTTGTCCGGTCTTGTCCGGTCTTGTCTGGGTCTTGTCCGGTCTTGTCCGGTCTTGTCTGGGTCTTGTCCGGTCTTGTCCGGTCTTGTCTGGGTCTTGTCCGGTCTTGTCTGGGTCTTGTCCGGTCTTGTCCGGTCTTGTCCGGTGTTGTCTGGGTCTTGTCCGGTCTTGTCCGGTCTTGACTGGGTCTTGTCCAGTCTTTTCCGGTCTTGTCTGGTCTTGTCCGGTCTTGTCCGGTCTTGTCTGGGTCTTGTCCGGTCTTGTTCGGTCTTGTCTGGGTCTTGTCCGGTCTTGTCCGGTCTTGTCTGGGTCTGGTCCGGTCTTGTCCGGTCTTGTCTGGGTCTTGTCCGGTCCTGTCCTGTCTTGTCTGGGTCTCGTCCGGTCTTGTCCGGTCTTGTCTGTGTCTCGTCCGGTCTTGTCCGGTCTTGTCCGGTCTTGTCAGGTCTTGTCTGGGTCTCGTCCGGTCTTGTCCGGTCTTGTCAGGTCTTGTCTGGGTCTCGTCCGGTCTTGTCCGGTCTTGTCTGGGTCTCGTCCGATCTTGTCCGGTCTTGTCTGGGTCTCGTCCAGTCTTGTCCAGTCTTGTCTGGGTCTCATCCGGTCTTGTCCGGTCTTGTCTGGGTCTCGTCCGGTCTTGTCCGGTCTTGTCTGGGTCTCGTCCGGTCTTGTCCGGTCTTGTCTGGGTCTCGTCCGGTCTTGTCCGGTCTTGTCTGGGTCTCGTCCGGTCTTGTCCGGTCTTGTCTGGGTCTCGTCCGGTCTTGTCCGGTCTTGTCCGGTCTTGTCTGGGTCTTGTCCGGTCTTGTCCGGTCTTGTCTGGGTCTAGTCCGGTCTTGTCCGGTCTTGTCTGGGTCTCGTCCGGTCTTGTCCGGTCTTGTCTGGGTCTCGTCCGGTCTTGTCCGGTCTTGTCTGGGTCTCGTCCGGTCTTGTCCGGTCTTGTCTGGGTCTCGTCCGGTCTTGTCCGGTCTTGTCTGGGTCTCGTCCGGTCTTGTCCGGTCTTGTCTGGGTCTCGTCCGGTCTTGTCCGGTCTTGTCTGGGTCTCGTCCGGTCTTGTCCGGTCTTGTCCGGTCTTGTCTGGGTCTTGTCCGGTCTTGTCCGGTCTTGTCTGGGTCTTGTCCGGTCTTGTCCGGTCTTGTCTGGGTCTTGTCCGGTCTTGTCCGGTCTTGTCTGGGTCTTGTCCGGTCTTGTCCGGTCTTGTCTGGGTCTTGTCCGGTCTTGTCTGGGTCTTGTCCGGTCTTGTCCGGTCTTGTCTGGGTCTCGTCCGGTCTTGGCCGGTCTTGTCTGGGTCTCGTCCGGTCTTGTCCGGTCTTGTCTGGGTCTCGTCCGGTCTTGTCCGGTCTTGTCTGGGTCTCGTCCGGTCTTGTCCGGTGTTGTCTGGGTCTCGTCCGGTCTTGTCCGGTCTTGTCTGGGTCTCGTCCGGTCTTGTCCGGTCTTGTCTGGGTCTCGTCCGGTCTTGTCCGGTCTTGTCTGGGTCTCGTCCGGTCTTGTCCGGTCTTGTCCGGTCTTGTCTGGGTCTTGTCCGGTCTTGTCCGGTCTTGTCTGGGTCTTGTCCGGTCTTGTCCGGTCTTGTCTGGGTCTTGTCCGGTCTTGTCCGGTCTTGTCTGGGTCTTGTCCGGTCTTGTCCGGTCTTGTCTGGGTCTTGTCCGGTCTTGTCTGAGTCTTGTCCGGTCTTGTCCGGTCTTGTCTGGGTCTTGTCCGGTCTTGTCCGGTCTTGTCTGGGTGTTGTCCGGTCTTGTCCGGTCTTGTCTGGGTCTTGTCCGGTCTTGTCCCGTCTTGTCTGGGTCTTGTCGGGTCTTGTCCCGTCTTGTCTGGGTCTTGTCCGGTCTTGTCCGGTCTTGTCTGGGTCTTGTCCGGTCTTGGCTGGGTCTTGTCCGGTCTTGTCCGGTCTTGTCTGGGTCTTGTCCGTTCTTGGCTGGGTCTTGTCCGGTCTTGTCCGGTCTTGTCTGGGTCTTGTCCGGTCTTGTCCGTTCTTGTCTGGGACTTGTCCGGTCTTGTCCGGTCTTGTCTGGGTCTTGTCCGGTCTTGTCCGGTCTTGTCTGGGTCTTGTCCGGTCTTGTCCGGTCTTGTCTGTGTCTTGTCCGGTCTTGTCCGGTCTTGTCTGGGTCTTGTCCGGTCTTGTCCGGTCTTGTCTGGGTCTTGTCCGGTCTTGTCCGGTCTTGTCTGGGTCTCGTCCGGTCTTGTCCGGTCTTGTCCGGTCTTGTCCGGTCTTGTCTGGGTCTCGTCCGGTCTTGTCCGGTCTTGTCTGGGTCTCTCCGGTGTTGTCCGGTCTTGTCTGGGTCTCGTCCGGTCTTGTCCGGTCTTGTCTGGGTCTCGTCCGGTCTTGTCCGGTCTTGTCTGGGTCGCGTCCGGTCTTGTCCGGTCTTGTCTGGGTCTCGTCCGGTCTTGTCCGGTCTTGTCTGGGTCTCGTCCGGTCTTGTCCGGTCTTGTCTGGGACTCGTCAGGTCTTGTCCGGTCTTGTCTGGGTCTTGTCTGGGTCTTGTCCGGTCTTGTCCGGTCTTGTCCGGTCTTGTCTGGGTCTTGTCCGGTCTTGTCCGGTCTTGTCTGGGTCTTGTCCGGTCTTGTCCGGTCTTGTCTGGGTCTTGTCCGGTCTTGTCCGGTCTTGTCTGGGTCTCGTCCGGTCTTGTCCGGTCTTGTCCGGTCTTGTCCGGTCTTGTCTGGGTCTCGTCCGGTCTTGTCCGGTCTTGTCTGGGTCTTGTCCGGTGTTGTCCGGTCTTGTCTGGGTCTCGTCCGGTCTTGTCCGGTCTTGTCTGGGTCTCGTCCGGTCTTGTCCGGTCTTGTCTGGGTCTCGTCCGGTCTTGTCCGGTCTTGTCCGGTCTTGTCTGGGTCTTGTCCGGTCTTGTCCGGTCTTGTCTGGGTCTTGTCCGGTCTTGAACGGTCTTGTCTGGGTCTTGTCCGGTCTTGTCCGGTCTTGTCTGGGTCTTGTCCGGTCTTGTCCGGTCTTGTCTGGGTCTTGTCCGGTCTTGTCTGGGTCTTGTCCGTTCTTGTCCGGTCTTGTCTGGGTCTTGTCCGGTCTTGTCCGGTCTTGTCTGGGTCTTGTCCGGTCTTGTCCGGTCTTGTCCGGTCTTGTCTGGGTCTCGTCCGGTCTTGTCCGGTCTTGTCTGGGTCTCGTCCGGTCTTGTCCGGTCTTGTCTGGGTCTCGTCCGGTCTTGTCCGGTCTTGTCTGGGTCTCGTCCGGTCTTGTCCGGTCTTGTCTGGGTCTCGTCCGGTCTTGTCCGGTCTTGTCTGGGACTCGTCCGGTCTTGTCCGTTCTTGTCTGGGTCTCGTCCGGTCTTTTCCAGTCTTATCTGGGTCTCGTCCGGTCTTGTCCGGTCTTGTCTGGGTCTCGTCCGGTCTTGTCCGGTCTTGTCTGGGTCTCGTCCGGTCTTGTCCGGTCTTGTCTGGGTCTCGTCCGGTCTTGTCCGGTCTTGTCTGGGTCTCGTCCGGTCTTGTCCGGTCTTGTCTGGGTCTCGTCCGGTCTTGTCCGGTCTTGTCTGGGTCTCGTCCGGTCTTGTCCGGTCTTGTCTGGGTCTCGTCCGGTCTTGTCCGGTCTTGTCCGGTCTTGTCTGGGTCTTGTCCGGTCTTGTCCGGTCTTGTCTGGGTCTTGTCCGGTCTTGTCCGGTCTTGTCTGGGTCTTGTCCGGTCTTGTCTGGGTCTTGTCCGTTCTTGTCCGGTCTTGTCTGGGTCTTGTCCGGTCTTGTCCGGTCTTGTCTGGGTCTTGTCCGGTCTTGTCCGGTCTTGTCTGGGTCTTGTCCGGTCTTGTCCGGTCTTGTCCGGTCTTGTCTGGGTCTTGTCCGGTCTTGTCTGGGTCTTGTCCGGTCTTGTCCGGTCTTGTCTGTGTCTTGTCCGGTCTTGTCCGGTCTTGTCTGGGTCTTGTCCGGTCTTTTCCGGTCTTGTCTGGGTCTTGTCCGGTCTTGTCCGGTCTTGTCAGGGTCTTGTCCGGTCTTGTCCGGTCTTGTCTGTGTCTTGTCCGGTCTTGTCCGGTCTTGTCTGGGTCTTGTCCGGTCTTGTCTGGGTCTTGTCCAGTCTTGTCCGGTCTTGTCTGGGTCTTGTCCGGTCTTGACTGGGTCTTGTCCGGTCTTGTCCGGTCTTGTCTTGTCTGGGTCTTGTCCGGTCTTGTCCGGTCTTATCTGGGTCTCGTCCGGTCTTGTCCGGTCTTGTCTGGGTCTCGTCCGGTCTTGTCCGGTCTTGTCTGGGTCTCGTCCAGTCTTGTCCGGTCTTGTCTGGGTCTCGTCCGGTCTTGTCCGGTCTTGTCCGGTCTTGTCCGGTCTTGTCTGGGTCTTGTCCGGTTTTGTCTGGGTCTTGTCCGGTCTTGTCCGGTCTTGTCTGTGTCTTGTCCGGTCTTGTCCGGTCTTGTCTGGGTCTTGTCCGGTCTTGTCTGGGTCTCGTCCGGTCTTGTCCGGTCTTGTCCGGTCTTGTCCGGTCTTGTCTGGGTCTCGTCCGGTCTTGTCCGGTCTTGTCTGGGTCTCGTCCGGTCTTGTCCGGTCTTGTCTGGGTCTTGTCCGGTCTTGTCCGGTCTTGTCTGGGTCTTGTCCGGTCTTGTCTGGGTCTTGTCTAGTCTTGTCCGGTCTTGACTGGGTCTTGTCCGGTCTTGACTGGGTCTTGTCCGGTCTTGTCCGGTCTTGTCTTGTCTGGGTCTTGTCCGGTCTTGTCCGGTCTTATCTGGGTCTTGTCCGGTCTTGTCTGGGTCTTGTCCGGTCTTGTCCGGTCTTGTCTGGGTCTTGTCCGGTCTTGTCTGGGTCTTGTCCGGTCTTGTCCGGTCTTGTCTGGGTCTTGTCCGGTCTTGTCCGGTCTTGTCTGGGTCTTGTCTGGGTCTTGTCTGGTCTTGTCCGGTCTTGTCTGGGTCTTGTCCGGTCTTGTCCGGTCTTGTCTGGGTCTTGTCCGGTCTTTTCCGGTCTTGTCTGGGTCTTGTCCGGTCTTGTCCGGTCTTGTCCGGTCTTGTCCGGTCTTGTCTGGGTCTTGTCCGGACTTGTCTGGGTCTTGTCCGGTCTCGTCCGGTCTTGTCTGGGTCTTGTCCGGTCTTGTCCTGTCTTGTCTGGGTCTCGTCCGGTCTTGTCCGGTCATGTCTGGGTCTCGTCCGGTCTTGTCCGGTCTTGTCCGGTCTTGTCCGGTCTTGTCTGGGTCTCGTCCGGTCTTGTCCGGTCTTGTCTGGGTCTCGTCCGGTGTTGTCCGGTCTTGTCTGGGTCTCGTCCGGTCTTGTCCGGTCTTGTCTGGGTCTCGTCCGGTCTTGTCCGGTCTTGTCTGGGTCTTGTCCGGTCTTGTCCGGTCTTGTCTTGTCTGGGTCTTGTCCAGTCTTGTCCGGTCTTATCTGGGTCTCGTCCGGTCTTGTCCGGTCTTGTCCGGTCTTGTCCGGTCTTGTCTGGGTCTCGTCCGGTCTTGTCCGGTCTTGTCTGGGTCTCGTCCGGTGTTGTCCGGTCTTGTCTGGGTCTCGTCCGGTCTTGTCCGGTCTTGTCTGGGTCTCGTCCGGTCTTGTCCGGTCTTGTCTGGGTCTCGTCCGGTCTTGTCCGGTCTTGTCTGGGTCTTGTCCGGTCTTGTCCGGTCTTGTCTTGTCTGGGTCTTGTCCGGTCTTGTCCGGTCTTATCTGGGTCTCGTCCGGTCTTGTCCGGTCTTGTCTGGGTCTCGTCCGGTCTTGTCCGGTCTTGTCTGGGTCTCGTCCGGTCTTGTCCGGTCTTGTCTGGGTCTCGTCCGGTCTTGTCCGGTCTTGTCCGGTCTTGTCCGGTCTTGTCTGGGTCTTGTCCGGTTTTGTCTGGGTCTTGTCCGGTCTTGTCTGTGTCTTGTCCGGTCTTGTCCGGTCTTGTCTGGGTCTTGTCCGGTCTTGTCTGGGTCTCGTCCGGTCTTGTCCGGTCTTGTCCGGTCTTGTCCGGTCTTGTCTGGGTCTCGTCCGGTCTTGTCCGGTCTTGTCTGGGTCTCGTCCGGTCTTGTCCAGTCTTGTCTGGGTCTTGTCCGGTCTTGTCCGGTCTTGTCTGGGTCTTGTCCGGTCTTGTCTGGGTCTTGTCCAGTCTTGTCCGGTCTTGTCTGGGTCTTGTCCGGTCTTGACTGGGTCTTGTCCGGTCTTGTCCGGTCTTGTCTTGTCTGGGTCTTGTCCGGTCTTGTCCGGTCTTATCTGGGTCTTGTCCGGTCTTGTCTGGGTCTTGTCCGGTCTTGTCCGGTCTTGTCTGGGTCTTGTCCGGTCTTGTCTGGGTCTTGTCCGTTCTTGTCCGGTCTTGTCTGGGTCTTGTCCGGTCTTATGTGGGTCTTGTCCGGTCTTGTCTGGGTCTTGTCCGGTCTTGTCTGGTGTTTTCTGGGTCTTGTCCGGTCTTGTCCGGTCTTGTCTGGGTCTTGTACGGTCTTGTCGGTGTCTTGTCCGGTCTTGTCCGGTCTTGTCCGGTCTTGTCCGGGTCTTGTCCGGTCTTGTCCAGTCTTGTCCGGTCTTGTCCGGTCTTGTCTGGGTCTCGTCCGGTCTTGTCCGGTCTTGTCTGGGTCTCGACCGGTCTTGTCCGGTCTTGTCCGATCTTGTCTGGGTCTTGTCCGGTCTTGTCCGGTCTTGTCTAGGTCTTGTCCGGTCTTGTCCGGTCTTGTCTGGGTCTTGTCCGGTCTTGTCCGGTCTTGTCTGGGTCTTGTCCGGTCTTGTCCGGTCTTTTCTGGGTCTTGTCCGGTCTTGTCTGGGTCTTGTCCGGTCTTGTCCGGGTCTTGTCCGGTCTTGGCCGGTCTTGTCCGGTCTTGTCCGGGTCTTGTCCGGTCTTGTCCGGTCTTGTCCGGTCTTGTCCGGTCTTGTCCGGTCTTGTCCGGTCTTGTCTGGGTCTCGTCCGGTCTTGTCCGGTCTTGTCTGGGTCTCGTCCGGTCTTGTCCGGTCTTGTCCGATCTTGTCTGGGTCTTGTCCGGTCTTGTCCGGTCTTGTCCGGTCTTGTCTGGGTCTTGTCCGGTCTTGTCTGGGTCTTGTCCGGTCTTGTCTGGGTCTTGTCCGGTCTTGTCCGGTCTTGTCTGGGTCTTGTCCGGTCTTGTCCGGTCTTGTCTGGGTCTTGTCCGGTCTTGTCCGGTCTTGTCCGGTCTTGTCTGGGTCTTGTCCGGTCTTGTCTGGGTCTTGTCCGCTCTTGTCCGGTCTTGTCTGGGTCTTGTCCGGTCTTTTCCGGTCTTGTCTGGGTCTTGTCCGGTCTTGTCCGGTCTTGTCTGGGTCTTGTCCGGTCTTGTCCGGTCTTGTCTTGGTCTTGTCCGGTCTTGTCCGGTCTTGTCTGGGTCTTGTCCGGTCTTGTCCGGTCTTAGGGTTAGGGTTAGGGTTAGGGTTAGGGTTAGGGTTAGGGTTAGGGTTAGGGTTAGGGTTAGGGTTAGGTTGTGATTTATCGGACAGTGGGACAAAATGCCCTCTGGTGCTCAATGATCTCTGCCTGGAGATTCCTTTTCACCATGTACTGCCACTTTGCTCTGGCCCACGGTCTCATCACCCTCGTACAAATCTGTTGACCTTTGCACTTGCCCTTCTGTAGATTTTTAGGAGTCAGTCAGGGTCCACCCTAAGTTTAAGTTTATGCTTGGTTGAGGCCCTTGACCTCTCGCGTCTAACGCTTCAATCCATATCCCCTCTGCCCTCTTCCGACACCCGGTTGACCAATTTATGTTTGTTTCTAGGCCCATGATCTCTAGGGACTGGGTCCCGTGCTGCTGGGAGTGTCAACTACTGGGTATGGACTTTATGTGTTGCTGAGGTGTCCTGTCAGGCTGACTCTGAGGCTGTTACCTGTTTCGCCTATGTACAGTAAGTTACACTCCTTACATTAAACTGCATACACCCCATTATTTTGCTCACAGGTTATCCTCTGTGCTATCCGGTCTCTCCTGTCACCCTGTTCTATGTTTTTGTCTATTACCCAGTGGGAGCAGGCCCCATATTGACATTAATTTGTATCCCTACTGCTCCCCTTGTCTGCTGGTTTTATCACAATCTCATTTTTATCCCTCAGCTCTGCCATGGTCTCCCTCTCTTTTCTGGTGAGGTTTGGCCTTTCCTTTGTCATGGGCATATCACAGGCTGTTTTGGTAATGTTCATTTAAAATGTGTCGTGTTTGTTTGGCTTTACCCACGTTCCAGCATTAGAGGCCAATTTTTGCAATGTTTCCTGGGTGGGTTTTGCCGGTTTTACAAATTGTGTCATTATCTCACCCTGCCTCCTGATACCCTTATGGGGTCGGCTCTGTTCTTGCAGAAACCTCAGGTGGTGCAGAGTCTGGGCCATTTTATCAACATCTTGCCCTGCTTCCTGATGCCCTTATGGGGTCGGCTCTGTTCTTGCAGAACCTTCAGGTGGTGCAGAGTCTGGGCCTTGTTATCAATATCTTAACCTGCTTCCAGATGCCCTTATGGGGTCGGCTCTGTTCTTGCAGAACCCTCAGGTGGTGCAGAGTCTGGGCCTTGTTATCAATATCTTGCACTGCTTCCTGATACCCTTATGGGGTCGGCTCTGTTCTTGCAGAACCCTCAGGTGGTGCAGAGTCTGGGCCATTTTATCAACATCTTGCACTGCTTCCTGATACCCTTATGGGGTCGGTTCTGTTCTTGCAGAACCCTCAGGTGGTGCAGAGCCTGGGCCTTGTTATCAATATCTTAACCTGCTTCCAGATGCCCTTATGGGGTCGGTTCTGTTCTTGCAGAACCCTCAGGTGGTGCAGAGCCTGGGCCATTTTATCAATAACTTGCCCTGCTTCCTGATGCCCTTATGGGGTCGGCTCTGTTCTTGCAGAACCCTCAGGTGGTGCAGAGTCTGGGCCTTGTTATCAATATCTTAACCTGCTTCCAGATGCCCTTATGGGGTCGGCTCTGTTCTTGCAGAACCCTCAGGTGGTGCAGAGTCTGGGCCTTGTTATCAATATCTTGCACTGCTTCCTGATACCCTTATGGGGTCGGCTCTGTTCTTGCAGAACCCTCAGGTGGTGCAGAGTCTGGGCCATTTTATCAACATCTTGCCCTGCTTCCTGATGCCCTTATGGGGTCGGCTCTGTTCTTGCAGAACCCTCAGGTGGTGCAGAGTCTGGACCTTGTTATCAATATCTTAACCTGCTTCCAGATGCCCTTATGGGGTCGGCTCTGTTCTTGCAGAACCCTCAGGTGGTGCAGAGTCTGGGCCTTGTTATCAATATATTGCACTGCCTCCTGATACCCTTATGGGATCGGCTCTGTTCTTGCAGAACCCTCAGGTGGTGCAGAGTCTGGGCCTTGTTATCAATATCTTGCACTGCTTCCTGATGCCCTTATGGGGTCGGCTCTGTTCTTGCAGAACCCTCAGGTGGTGCAGAGTCTGGGCCACTTTATAAATAACTCTGCCTGCGACTGCAAAGGAATCTCTCGGTCTCGGTTGACTCCTGTGCTGGTCATGATTCACATTAATACTGTTGTTAAACAATCACACTCATCCCCTCCCCTCTGCATGTAATTACTCATTTCTGGCTCAGTTAGTACAATGCAATACTACTGCAGTAAACTATAAACATCAAGTATCTCTAGTACAGTTTCTACAATGCAATACTAGTGCAGTAAACTATAAACATCAAATATCTCTAGTACAGTTTACACCCAGGTGCTCCATAAGTCTTTGGTTTTTTCCGGCTTACGGAGACCACTTGCTGAACTTTTCCCTGGTGAAAGGTAGGGTAGGTACGTCATCGGGGTCATCAGGTGGGTACCCTCCTTCCTCGACGTTTCATTGATAAGCCCACAACGTCTCCAGAGGGCTCAACGGTGAAACCTGGCGTCCCAGGTACACCCCCCTCAGTTCCATACCCTCCTGTTTTAATCTTGCAGCTCAACTCGCAGCTCTACTCAACTTCTAGCCGATAAGGGGTTTTAAAGGGTAGGTTGATGACCCTACCTTTCTGGATTTACTCCTGCCATGTGCTGAGTCCTGGGACCGGTGACTGGGTAACAAGCCTCCAATTTCGCTCTTGCTGTAGCTTCATCAGGGAAAAATCAATAACTACTACTGGTCGGTGGGGAGTTTTAAAGGGTGGGTTGAAAATCCCTCCTTTTCTGGGTATGTCCTTCCCATCTGCTGACTTGGGACTGGTCACTTTGGTTGGGACTGTTGATGTCATCCCTATTCTTTGTGTTTGTTTGATTGTTTGTGTTCCTGGCCTCCTGCTGTTTTATCTGCTGTTAATGTTTTCAGCATTCCTCTGGCCTCCTGTCTTTATCATGTTCTGAAAGTCTTTGTTGTGAGTGAGTGGGCTTTGCAAACCTGCACCTGGTCTGTGTGGAGCTAGTGGCCGTTGTGTGGTGGGGGGGGGGGTTCTCTGAGGTGGGCTGAGGTGGGAGTGGGTATCGTGTTGTGAGTGTGTAAGGGTCCTATCACTCCCTTCAATTGTCCGTCTTTTCTGGGGGAGCTAGGTGTGTTCCAGGTGTGATGGGGTGGGGGGTCTCTGGGTCTAGAGGGTACTCGGATGGATCATCTATTTACAAAGGTTTAAGATCCTCTTTTGGGGGTCTTTTGGGTTGTTTGGGGAGGTCCTATGCAACCCGATGTTAGGGTTAGATTCTGTGGGTGGGGGTTATTTCCTATCTTTGTTGAGTTGAGGGTAGGTGCCAAGGGTCTTTTTGGGGCTGTTTGGGGTGATCCAGTGCCGTTGCGTGTTAGGGTTAGGTTTGGGGGGTGGGCACATTGGCCATCTCTGGCATGCCGTCTACCTTGCTGGGGTTTGAGGGTGGGTGCCTAGGGTTTTTTGGGGACTGTTTGGGGTGGTCCGGTGCAGTCCGGTGTTAGGGTTAGGTTTATGGGTGGGGAAGGGTGCATAGGGACCCCCTCCGGGGTGAGGTAGGAGTAGGTGTCAAGGGTCTTTTGGGTTGTTGGCACCCTGTGTGGTTCTCCCTGCTATTCTATCCTAAAGTTGTTTTTAGGTTTGAAGGATTGCATAAATCTGAGCCTGTGATTATTTCAATCCTCACTATCTAGGCTGGTACCCTTACATTATATTCCCCCTTGGATTGGGTTTCACCCTCCTGACTCCGTTTTGAATCTTTTTTGTGGCTTGCTCCTCCTGCGGTTTTGATTTGTAAAGGTGATGAGGCCCGTGTCACTGCTAAGGTTAGGTTGTGATTTATCGGACAGTGGGACAAAATGCCCTCTGGTGCTCAATGATCTCTGCCTGGAGATTCCTTTTCACCATGTACTGCCACTTTGCTCTGGCCCACGGTCTCATCACCCTCGTACAAATCTGTTGACCTTTGCACTTGCCCTTCTGTAGATTTTTAGGAGTCAGTCAGGGTCCACCCTAAGTTTAAGTTTATGCTTGGTTGAGGCCCTTGACCTCTCGCGTCTAACGCTTCAATCCATATCCCCTCTGCCCTCTTCCGACACCCGGTTGACCAATTTATGTTTGTTTCTAGGCCCATGATCTCTAGGGACTGGGTCCCGTGCTGCTGGGAGTGTCAACTACTGGGTATGGACTTTATGTGTTGCTGAGGTGTCCTGTCAGGCTGACTCTGAGGCTGTTACCTGTTTCGCCTATGTACAGTAAGTTACACTCCTTACATTAAACTGCATACACCCCATTATTTTGCTCACAGGTTATCCTCTGTGCTATCCGGTCTCTCCTGTCACCCTGTTCTATGTTTTTGTCTATTACCCAGTGGGAGCAGGCCCCATATTGACATTAATTTGTATCCCTACTGCTCCCCTTGTCTGCTGGTTTTATCACAATCTCATTTTTATCCCTCAGCTCTGCCATGGTCTCCCTCTCTTTTCTGGTGAGGTTTGGCCTTTCCTTTGTCATGGGCATATCACAGGCTGTTTTGGTAATGTTCATTTAAAATGTGTCGTGTTTGTTTGGCTTTACCCACGTTCCAGCATTAGAGGCCAATTTTTGCAATGTTTCCTGGGTGGGTTTTGCCGGTTTTACAAATTGTGTCATTATCTCACCCTGCCTCCTGATACCCTTATGGGGTCGGCTCTGTTCTTGCAGAAACCTCAGGTGGTGCAGAGTCTGGGCCATTTTATCAACATCTTGCCCTGCTTCCTGATGCCCTTATGGGGTCGGCTCTGTTCTTGCAGAACCTTCAGGTGGTGCAGAGTCTGGGCCTTGTTATGGTTAGGGTTAGGGTTAGGGTTAGGGTTAGGGTTAGGGTTAGGGTTAGGGTTAGGGTTAGGGTTAGGGTTAGGGTTAGGGTTAGGGTTAGGGTTAGGGTTAGGGTTAGGGTTAGGGTTAGGGTTAGGGTTAGGGTTAGGGTTAGGGTTAGGGTTAGGGTTAGGGTTAGGGTTAGGGTTAGGGTTAGGGTTAGGGTTAGGGTTAGGGTTAGGGTTAGGGTTAGGGTTAGGGTTAGGGTTAGGGTTAGGGTTAGGGTTAGGGTTAGGGTTAGGGTTAGGGTTAGGGTTAGGGTTAGGGTTAGGGTTAGGGTTAGGGTTAGGGTTAGGGTTAGGGTTAGGGTTAGGGTTAGGGTTAGGGTTAGGGTTAGGGTTAGGGTTAGGGTTAGGGTTAGGGTTAGGGTTAGGGTTAGGGTTAGGGTTAGGGTTAGGGTTAGGGTTAGGGTTAGGGTTAGGGTTAGGGTTAGGGTTAGGGTTAGGGTTAGGGTTAGGGTTAGGGTTAGGGTTAGGGTTAGGGTTAGGGTTAGGGTTAGGGTTAGGGTTAGGGTTAGGGTTAGGGTTAGGGTTAGGGTTAGGGTTAGGGTTAGGGTTAGGGTTAGGGTTAGGGTTAGGGTTAGGGTTAGGGTTAGGGTTAGGGTTAGGGTTAGGGTTAGGGTTAGGGTTAGGGTTAGGGTTAGGGTTAGGGTTAGGGTTAGGGTTAGGGTTAGGGTTAGGGTTAGGGTTAGGGTTAGGGTTAGGGTTAGGGTTAGGGTTAGGGTTAGGGTTAGGGTTAGGGTTAGGGTTAGGGTTAGGGTTAGGGTTAGGGTTAGGGTTAGGGTTAGGGTTAGGGTTAGGGTTAGGGTTAGGGTTAGGGTTAGGGTTAGGGTTAGGGTTAGGGTTAGGGTTAGGGTTAGGGTTAGGGTTAGGGTTAGGGTTAGGGTTAGGGTTAGGGTTAGGGTTAGGGTTAGGGTTAGGGTTAGGGTTAGGGTTAGGGTTAGGGTTAGGGTTAGGGTTAGGGTTAGGGTTAGGGTTAGGGTTAGGGTTAGGGTTAGGGTTAGGGTTAGGGTTAGGGTTAGGGTTAGGGTTAGGGTTAGGGTTAGGGTTAGGGTTAGGGTTAGGGTTAGGGTTAGGGTTAGGGTTAGGGTTAGGGTTAGGGTTAGGGTTAGGGTTAGGGTTAGGGTTAGGGTTAGGGTTAGGGTTAGGGTTAGGGTTAGGGTTAGGGTTAGGGTTAGGGTTAGGGTTAGGGTTAGGGTTAGGGTTAGGGTTAGGGTTAGGGTTAGGGTTAGGGTTAGGGTTAGGGTTAGGGTTAGGGTTAGGGTTAGGGTTAGGGTTAGGGTTAGGGTTAGGGTTAGGGTTAGGGTTAGGGTTAGGGTTAGGGTTAGGGTTAGGGTTAGGGTTAGGGTTAGGGTTAGGGTTAGGGTTAGGGTTAGGGTTAGGGTTAGGGTTAGGGTTAGGGTTAGGGTTAGGGTTAGGGTTAGGGTTAGGGTTAGGGTTAGGGTTAGGGTTAGGGTTAGGGTTAGGGTTAGGGTTAGGGTTAGGGTTAGGGTTAGGGTTAGGGTTAGGGTTAGGGTTAGGGTTAGGGTTAGGGTTAGGGTTAGGGTTAGGGTTAGGGTTAGGGTTAGGGTTAGGGTTAGGGTTAGGGTTAGGGTTAGGGTTAGGGTTAGGGTTAGGGTTAGGGTTAGGGTTAGGGTTAGGGTTAGGGTTAGGGTTAGGGTTAGGGTTAGGGTTAGGGTTAGGGTTAGGGTTAGGGTTAGGGTTAGGGTTAGGGTTAGGGTTAGGGTTAGGGTTAGGGTTAGGGTTAGGGTTAGGGTTAGGGTTAGGGTTAGGGTTAGGGTTAGGGTTAGGGTTAGGGTTAGGGTTAGGGTTAGGGTTAGGGTTAGGGTTAGGGTTAGGGTTAGGGTTAGGGTTAGGGTTAGGGTTAGGGTTAGGGTTAGGGTTAGGGTTAGGGTTAGGGTTAGGGTTAGGGTTAGGGTTAGGGTTAGGGTTAGGGTTAGGGTTAGGGTTAGGGTTAGGGTTAGGGTTAGGGTTAGGGTTAGGGTTAGGGTTAGGGTTAGGGTTAGGGTTAGGGTTAGGGTTAGGGTTAGGGTTAGGGTTAGGGTTAGGGTTAGGGTTAGGGTTAGGGTTAGGGTTAGGGTTAGGGTTAGGGTTAGGGTTAGGGTTAGGGTTAGGGTTAGGGTTAGGGTTAGGGTTAGGGTTAGGGTTAGGGTTAGGGTTAGGGTTAGGGTTAGGGTTAGGGTTAGGGTTAGGGTTAGGGTTAGGGTTAGGGTTAGGGTTAGGGTTAGGGTTAGGGTTAGGGTTAGGGTTAGGGTTAGGGTTAGGGTTAGGGTTAGGGTTAGGGTTAGGGTTAGGGTTAGGGTTAGGGTTAGGGTTAGGGTTAGGGTTAGGGTTAGGGTTAGGGTTAGGGTTAGGGTTAGGGTTAGGGTTAGGGTTAGGGTTAGGGTTAGGGTTAGGGTTAGGGTTAGGGTTAGGGTTAGGGTTAGGGTTAGGGTTAGGGTTAGGGTTAGGGTTAGGGTTAGGGTTAGGGTTAGGGTTAGGGTTAGGGTTAGGGTTAGGGTTAGGGTTAGGGTTAGGGTTAGGGTTAGGGTTAGGGTTAGGGTTAGGGTTAGGGTTAGGGTTAGGGTTAGGGTTAGGGTTAGGGTTAGGGTTAGGGTTAGGGTTAGGGTTAGGGTTAGGGTTAGGGTTAGGGTTAGGGTTAGGGTTAGGGTTAGGGTTAGGGTTAGGGTTAGGGTTAGGGTTAGGGTTAGGGTTAGGGTTAGGGTTAGGGTTAGGGTTAGGGTTAGGGTTAGGGTTAGGGTTAGGGTTAGGGTTAGGGTTAGGGTTAGGGTTAGGGTTAGGGTTAGGGTTAGGGTTAGGGTTAGGGTTAGGGTTAGGGTTAGGGTTAGGGTTAGGGTTAGGGTTAGGGTTAGGGTTAGGGTTAGGGTTAGGGTTAGGGTTAGGGTTAGGGTTAGGGTTAGGGTTAGGGTTAGGGTTAGGGTTAGGGTTAGGGTTAGGGTTAGGGTTAGGGTTAGGGTTAGGGTTAGGGTTAGGGTTAGGGTTAGGGTTAGGGTTAGGGTTAGGGTTAGGGTTAGGGTTAGGGTTAGGGTTAGGGTTAGGGTTAGGGTTAGGGTTAGGGTTAGGGTTAGGGTTAGGGTTAGGGTTAGGGTTAGGGTTAGGGTTAGGGTTAGGGTTAGGGTTAGGGTTAGGGTTAGGGTTAGGGTTAGGGTTAGGGTTAGGGTTAGGGTTAGGGTTAGGGTTAGGGTTAGGGTTAGGGTTAGGGTTAGGGTTAGGGTTAGGGTTAGGGTTAGGGTTAGGGTTAGGGTTAGGGTTAGGGTTAGGGTTAGGGTTAGGGTTAGGGTTAG
The DNA here is from genome assembly GCF_053455715.1 of Rhinoraja longicauda. NCBI lineage: Eukaryota > Metazoa > Chordata > Chondrichthyes > Rajiformes > Arhynchobatidae > Rhinoraja > Rhinoraja longicauda. Next base: position 105,929 of record NW_027601573.1, read on the forward strand.
GGTTAGGGTTAGGGTTAGGGTTAGGGTTAGGGTTAGGGTTAGGGTTAGGGTTAGGGTTAGGGTTAGGGTTAGGGTTAGGGTTAGGGTTAGGGTTAGGGTTAGGGTTAGGGTTAGGGTTAGGGTTAGGGTTAGGGTTAGGGTTAGGGTTAGGGTTAGGGTTAGGGTTAGGGTTAGGGTTAGGGTTAGGGTTAGGGTTAGGGTTAGGGTTAGGGTTAGGGTTAGGGTTAGGGTTAGGGTTAGGGTTAGGGTTAGGGTTAGGGTTAGGGTTAGGGTTAGGGTTAGGGTTAGGGTTAGGGTTAGGGTTAGGGTTAGGGTTAGGGTTAGGGTTAGGGTTAGGGTTAGGGTTAGGGTTAGGGTTAGGGTTAGGGTTAGGGTTAGGGTTAGGGTTAGGGTTAGGGTTAGGGTTAGGGTTAGGGTTAGGGTTAGGGTTAGGGTTAGGGTTAGGGTTAGGGTTAGGGTTAGGGTTAGGGTTAGGGTTAGGGTTAGGGTTAGGGTTAGGGTTAGGGTTAGGGTTAGGGTTAGGGTTAGGGTTAGGGTTAGGGTTAGGGTTAGGGTTAGGGTTAGGGTTAGGGTTAGGGTTAGGGTTAGGGTTAGGGTTAGGGTTAGGGTTAGGGTTAGGGTTAGGGTTAGGGTTAGGGTTAGGGTTAGGGTTAGGGTTAGGGTTAGGGTTAGGGTTAGGGTTAGGGTTAGGGTTAGGGTTAGGGTTAGGGTTAGGGTTAGGGTTAGGGTTAGGGTTAGGGTTAGGGTTAGGGTTAGGGTTAGGGTTAGGGTTAGGGTTAGGGTTAGGGTTAGGGTTAGGGTTAGGGTTAGGGTTAGGGTTAGGGTTAGGGTTAGGGTTAGGGTTAGGGTTAGGGTTAGGGTTAGGGTTAGGGTTAGGGTTAGGGTTAGGGTTAGGGTTAGGGTTAGGGTTAGGGTTAGGGTTAGGGTTAGGGTTAGGGTTAGGGTTAGGGTTAGGGTTAGGGTTAGGGTTAGGGTTAGGGTTAGGGTTAGGGTTAGGGTTAGGGTTAGGGTTAGGGTTAGGGTTAGGGTTAGGGTTAGGGTTAGGGTTAGGGTTAGGGTTAGGGTTAGGGTTAGGGTTAGGGTTAGGGTTAGGGTTAGGGTTAGGGTTAGGGTTAGGGTTAGGGTTAGGGTTAGGGTTAGGGTTAGGGTTAGGGTTAGGGTTAGGGTTAGGGTTAGGGTTAGGGTTAGGGTTAGGGTTAGGGTTAGGGTTAGGGTTAGGGTTAGGGTTAGGGTTAGGGTTAGGGTTAGGGTTAGGGTTAGGGTTAGGGTTAGGGTTAGGGTTAGGGTTAGGGTTAGGGTTAGGGTTAGGGTTAGGGTTAGGGTTAGGGTTAGGGTTAGGGTTAGGGTTAGGGTTAGGGTTAGGGTTAGGGTTAGGGTTAGGGTTAGGGTTAGGGTTAGGGTTAGGGTTAGGGTTAGGGTTAGGGTTAGGGTTAGGGTTAGGGTTAGGGTTAGGGTTAGGGTTAGGGTTAGGGTTAGGGTTAGGGTTAGGGTTAGGGTTAGGGTTAGGGTTAGGGTTAGGGTTAGGGTTAGGGTTAGGGTTAGGGTTAGGGTTAGGGTTAGGGTTAGGGTTAGGGTTAGGGTTAGGGTTAGGGTTAGGGTTAGGGTTAGGGTTAGGGTTAGGGTTAGGGTTAGGGTTAGGGTTAGGGTTAGGGTTAGGGTTAGGGTTAGGGTTAGGGTTAGGGTTAGGGTTAGGGTTAGGGTTAGGGTTAGGGTTAGGGTTAGGGTTAGGGTTAGGGTTAGGGTTGGGTTAGGGTTAGGGTTAGGGTTAGGGTTAGGGTTAGGGTTAGGGTTAGGGTTGGGTTAGGGTTAGGGTTAGGGTTAGGGTTAGGGTTAGGGTTAGGGTTAGGGTTAGGGTTAGGGTTAGGGTTAGGGTTAGGGTTAGGGTTAGGGTTAGGGTTAGGGTTAGGGTTAGGGTTAGGGTTAGGGTTAGGGTTAGGGTTAGGGTTAGGGTTAGGGTTAGGGTTAGGGTTAGGGTTAGGGTTAGGGTTAGGGTTAGGGTTAGGGTTAGGGTTAGGGTTAGGGTTAGGGTTAGGGTTAGGGTTAGGGTTAGGGTTAGGGTTAGGGTTAGGGTTAGGGTTAGGGTTAGGGTTAGGGTTAGGGTTAGGGTTAGGGTTAGGGTTAGGGTTAGGGTTAGGGTTAGGGTTAGGGTTAGGGTTAGGGTTAGGGTTAGGGTTAGGGTTAGGGTTAGGGTTAGGGTTAGGGTTAGGGTTAGGGTTAGGGTTAGGGTTAGGGTTAGGGTTAGGGTTAGGGTTAGGGTTAGGGTTAGGGTTAGGGTTAGGGTTAGGGTTAGGGTTAGGGTTAGGGTTAGGGTTAGGGTTAGGGTTAGGGTTAGGGTTAGGGTTAGGGTTAGGGTTAGGGTTAGGGTTAGGGTTAGGGTTAGGGTTAGGGTTAGGGTTAGGGTTAGGGTTAGGGTTAGGGTTAGGGTTAGGGTTAGGGTTAGGGTTAGGGTTAGGGTTAGGGTTAGGGTTAGGGTTAGGGTTAGGGTTAGGGTTAGGGTTAGGGTTAGGGTTAGGGTTAGGGTTAGGGTTAGGGTTAGGGTTAGGGTTAGGGTTAGGGTTAGGGTTAGGGTTAGGGTTAGGGTTAGGGTTAGGGTTAGGGTTAGGGTTAGGGTTAGGGTTAGGGTTAGGGTTAGGGTTAGGGTTAGGGTTAGGGTTAGGGTTAGGGTTAGGGTTAGGGTTAGGGTTAGGGTTAGGGTTAGGGTTAGGGTTAGGGTTAGGGTTAGGGTTAGGGTTAGGGTTAGGGTTAGGGTTAGGGTTAGGGTTAGGGTTAGGGTTAGGGTTAGGGTTAGGGTTAGGGTTAGGGTTAGGGTTAGGGTTAGGGTTAGGGTTAGGGTTAGGGTTAGGGTTAGGGTTAGGGTTAGGGTTAGGGTTAGGGTTAGGGTTAGGGTTAGGGTTAGGGTTAGGGTTAGGGTTAGGGTTAGGGTTAGGGTTAGGGTTAGGGTTAGGGTTAGGGTTAGGGTTAGGGTTAGGGTTAGGGTTAGGGTTAGGGTTAGGGTTAGGGTTAGGGTTAGGGTTAGGGTTAGGGTTAGGGTTAGGGTTAGGGTTAGGGTTAGGGTTAGGGTTAGGGTTAGGGTTAGGGTTAGGGTTAGGGTTAGGGTTAGGGTTAGGGTTAGGGTTAGGGTTAGGGTTAGGGTTAGGGTTAGGGTTAGGGTTAGGGTTAGGGTTAGGGTTAGGGTTAGGGTTAGGGTTAGGGTTAGGGTTAGGGTTAGGGTTAGGGTTAGGGTTAGGGTTAGGGTTAGGGTTAGGGTTAGGGTTAGGGTTAGGGTTAGGGTTAGGGTTAGGGTTAGGGTTAGGGTTAGGGTTAGGGTTAGGGTTAGGGTTAGGGTTAGGGTTAGGGTTAGGGTTAGGGTTAGGGTTAGGGTTAGGGTTAGGGTTAGGGTTAGGGTTAGGGTTAGGGTTAGGGTTAGGGTTAGGGTTAGGGTTAGGGTTAGGGTTAGGGTTAGGGTTAGGGTTAGGGTTAGGGTTAGGGTTAGGGTTAGGGTTAGGGTTAGGGTTAGGGTTAGGGTTAGGGTTAGGGTTAGGGTTAGGGTTAGGGTTAGGGTTAGGGTTAGGGTTAGGGTTAGGGTTAGGGTTAGGGTTAGGGTTAGGGTTAGGGTTAGGGTTAGGGTTAGGGTTAGGGTTAGGGTTAGGGTTAGGGTTAGGGTTAGGGTTAGGGTTAGGGTTAGGGTTAGGGTTAGGGTTAGGGTTAGGGTTAGGGTTAGGGTTAGGGTTAGGGTTAGGGTTAGGGTTAGGGTTAGGGTTAGGGTTAGGGTTAGGGTTAGGGTTAGGGTTAGGGTTAGGGTTAGGGTTAGGGTTAGGGTTAGGGTTAGGGTTAGGGTTAGGGTTAGGGTTAGGGTTAGGGTTAGGGTTAGGGTTAGGGTTAGGGTTAGGGTTAGGGTTAGGGTTAGGGTTAGGGTTAGGGTTAGGGTTAGGGTTAGGGTTAGGGTTAGGGTTAGGGTTAGGGTTAGGGTTAGGGTTAGGGTTAGGGTTAGGGTTAGGGTTAGGGTTAGGGTTAGGGTTAGGGTTAGGGTTAGGGTTAGGGTTAGGGTTAGGGTTAGGGTTAGGGTTAGGGTTAGGGTTAGGGTTAGGGTTAGGGTTAGGGTTAGGGTTAGGGTTAGGGTTAGGGTTAGGGTTAGGGTTAGGGTTAGGGTTAGGGTTAGGGTTAGGGTTAGGGTTAGGGTTAGGGTTAGGGTTAGGGTTAGGGTTAGGGTTAGGGTTAGGGTTAGGGTTAGGGTTAGGGTTAGGGTTAGGGTTAGGGTTAGGGTTAGGGTTAGGGTTAGGGTTAGGGTTAGGGTTAGGGTTAGGGTTAGGGTTAGGGTTAGGGTTAGGGTTAGGGTTAGGGTTAGGGTTAGGGTTAGGGTTAGGGTTAGGGTTAGGGTTAGGGTTAGGGTTAGGGTTAGGGTTAGGGTTAGGGTTAGGGTTAGGGTTAGGGTTAGGGTTAGGGTTAGGGTTAGGGTTAGGGTTAGGGTTAGGGTTAGGGTTAGGGTTAGGGTTAGGGTTAGGGTTAGGGTTAGGGTTAGGGTTAGGGTTAGGGTTAGGGTTAGGGTTAGGGTTAGGGTTAGGGTTAGGGTTAGGGTTAGGGTTAGGGTTAGGGTTAGGGTTAGGGTTAGGGTTAGGGTTAGGGTTAGGGTTAGGGTTAGGGTTAGGGTTAGGGTTAGGGTTAGGGTTAGGGTTAGGGTTAGGGTTAGGGTTAGGGTTAGGGTTAGGGTTAGGGTTAGGGTTAGGGTTAGGGTTAGGGTTAGGGTTAGGGTTAGGGTTAGGGTTAGGGTTAGGGTTAGGGTTAGGGTTAGGGTTAGGGTTAGGGTTAGGGTTAGGGTTAGGGTTAGGGTTAGGGTTAGGGTTAGGGTTAGGGTTAGGGTTAGGGTTAGGGTTAGGGTTAGGGTTAGGGTTAGGGTTAGGGTTAGGGTTAGGGTTAGGGTTAGGGTTAGGGTTAGGGTTAGGGTTAGGGTTAGGGTTAGGGTTAGGGTTAGGGTTAGGGTTAGGGTTAGGGTTAGGGTTAGGGTTAGGGTTAGGGTTAGGGTTAGGGTTAGGGTTAGGGTTAGGGTTAGGGTTAGGGTTAGGGTTAGGGTTAGGGTTAGGGTTAGGGTTAGGGTTAGGGTTAGGGTTAGGGTTAGGGTTAGGGTTAGGGTTAGGGTTAGGGTTAGGGTTAGGGTTAGGGTTAGGGTTAGGGTTAGGGTTAGGGTTAGGGTTAGGGTTAGGGTTAGGGTTAGGGTTAGGGTTAGGGTTAGGGTTAGGGTTAGGGTTAGGGTTAGGGTTAGGGTTAGGGTTAGGGTTAGGGTTAGGGTTAGGGTTAGGGTTAGGGTTAGGGTTAGGGTTAGGGTTAGGGTTAGGGTTAGGGTTAGGGTTAGGGTTAGGGTTAGGGTTAGGGTTAGGGTTAGGGTTAGGGTTAGGGTTAGGGTTAGGGTTAGGGTTAGGGTTAGGGTTAGGGTTAGGGTTAGGGTTAGGGTTAGGGTTAGGGTTAGGGTTAGGGTTAGGGTTAGGGTTAGGGTTAGGGTTAGGGTTAGGGTTAGGGTTAGGGTTAGGGTTAGGGTTAGGGTTAGGGTTAGGGTTAGGGTTAGGGTTAGGGTTAGGGTTAGGGTTAGGGTTAGGGTTAGGGTTAGGGTTAGGGTTAGGGTTAGGGTTAGGGTTAGGGTTAGGGTTAGGGTTAGGGTTAGGGTTAGGGTTAGGGTTAGGGTTAGGGTTAGGGTTAGGGTTAGGGTTAGGGTTAGGGTTAGGGTTAGGGTTAGGGTTAGGGTTAGGGTTAGGGTTAGGGTTAGGGTTAGGGTTAGGGTTAGGGTTAGGGTTAGGGTTAGGGTTAGGGTTAGGGTTAGGGTTAGGGTTAGGGTTAGGGTTAGGGTTAGGGTTAGGGTTAGGGTTAGGGTTAGGGTTAGGGTTAGGGTTAGGGTTAGGGTTAGGGTTAGGGTTAGGGTTAGGGTTAGGGTTAGGGTTAGGGTTAGGGTTAGGGTTAGGGTTAGGGTTAGGGTTAGGGTTAGGGTTAGGGTTAGGGTTAGGGTTAGGGTTAGGGTTAGGGTTAGGGTTAGGGTTAGGGTTAGGGTTAGGGTTAGGGTTAGGGTTAGGGTTAGGGTTAGGGTTAGGGTTAGGGTTAGGGTTAGGGTTAGGGTTAGGGTTAGGGTTAGGGTTAGGGTTAGGGTTAGGGTTAGGGTTAGGGTTAGGGTTAGGGTTAGGGTTAGGGTTAGGGTTAGGGTTAGGGTTAGGGTTAGGGTTAGGGTTAGGGTTAGGGTTAGGGTTAGGGTTAGGGTTAGGGTTAGGGTTAGGGTTAGGGTTAGGGTTAGGGTTAGGGTTAGGGTTAGGGTTAGGGTTAGGGTTAGGGTTAGGGTTAGGGTTAGGGTTAGGGTTAGGGTTAGGGTTAGGGTTAGGGTTAGGGTTAGGGTTAGGGTTAGGGTTAGGGTTAGGGTTAGGGTTAGGGTTAGGGTTAGGGTTAGGGTTAGGGTTAGGGTTAGGGTTAGGGTTAGGGTTAGGGTTAGGGTTAGGGTTAGGGTTAGGGTTAGGGTTAGGGTTAGGGTTAGGGTTAGGGTTAGGGTTAGGGTTAGGGTTAGGGTTAGGGTTAGGGTTAGGGTTAGGGTTAGGGTTAGGGTTAGGGTTAGGGTTAGGGTTAGGGTTAGGGTTAGGGTTAGGGTTAGGGTTAGGGTTAGGGTTAGGGTTAGGGTTAGGGTTAGGGTTAGGGTTAGGGTTAGGGTTAGGGTTAGGGTTAGGGTTAGGGTTAGGGTTAGGGTTAGGGTTAGGGTTAGGGTTAGGGTTAGGGTTAGGGTTAGGGTTAGGGTTAGGGTTAGGGTTAGGGTTAGGGTTAGGGTTAGGGTTAGGGTTAGGGTTA